>NC_081451.1:9469159-9473710 GCF_007210705.1 Tigriopus californicus
AGGCGATTCCATTATTTTCATACCGTCAGCGGCAAAAAGCGTGTCATGGTCTGTTTGGGCAGTTATTTGTTTTTGCTCTTTTCAGCACTACCAAGGCCTGATTCATGAATGTTATAGTTTTGAATCAAAACAGACATTTAGAGACAATTTTTATTCAAAAATGTCAATTATGCATAACACTCATTCCATCGATTTGCTACTTTTGTTGGCTGAAGTACCTTGCTTATAGACATCGATACCTCAAGCATTCAATCCTAGTTCAATTCTATCAAATTCAAGTCAAAGCTAACAATCAAGGCATCAAAATTGAAATATGCCATAACCAGCCAACCAGGGAGGTTAGTAGGGGCAACAACCCACCATCTTTTTGTTTCGGACAGAAACGGGAGATATGGATATAACACTGCGGTACTGTGAACCGTGTACGACAGATACGTAAAAGATTTTTGGGAAGAAGCATCTCTTTAAGGAAGGCGTTCTGCTGGACTGAGTTTGCATTCATATTCAGAAGAAGATGGAACTCACATTAACTGTTCGTATTCAAGTGTGTACGTGCAACTACATGTCAATGGTTGTTATCTAATATGACGACAGTGGAAAAAAATGGTTTATAACATGTAATTAGGAACGCAAAAAAATATCTTCTGTACAATTAACTAGGTTTGGGTCTTTTTTCAGCATATCAAACATTGAAATGGATAAGAATCAGATCAAAAGGGATTTAAAGAGCGCCAAGATTTGCTTTGATGGTGTTCAACCAAATTTGGCAAAGTCTAAAAAGGATTGTATCCAAAACAACCAAAACCACTTACATGGGATTTAATTGTCTAAATTTCATCGTTTTTAGCCCCAAAAATGCTCCGGTTATAAGTGAATTCAATTTCCCAATGAAACACTATCAATCTTTCAATATGACAAAGTGAATGTTTTTTTCCTTGCATAGTCTCACAATAGCTAAAACTGTTATAAAGGGTCACTTAAAACACACAAAAAGTGTTATCTTTGAAAATGTGTTTTACAATCATCATGTGTACACGCATTTGGTTACGCATTCCCTTAAATTCTGAAGACAATACATACAATAAACAATGTTTTAGATTGTGTCGTTTCTTGAAGACTTCGTTGAAACTGAAACTTTATTTATATTTGTGAAACTCTCAGTGACCGCTCAACTAAATGTACCTTGGACGCTTTTAAAAATGAATTTTCAAAAATCTGCTTTTTGAGGGTTTTAGACATGGTTGTATAAGGTTTTAAGTTTATTTGACATTATGCAAGAAAAAGAAAATTGATCAAAAGATACATCCATCATCGCGACATTTTGGAGAAAAATCGACGTTATGTTAAATCATAAAGTATCCAATTACAATTATTTAGTATGTTATTATATTGTTTTGGTCTCTATAGCCTACAACCAGTTCACAGACCGTAATGAAGAGGCTCCGCTACTAGTATAACATATACGCTTTGAACTTAAAATCAAATTGGTTGGTGTGAAACTCAAGAGCATTGAAACCTTCAATGGAATTGATCCAAGATTAGGATTAACACGGTCGAAAAGTCTCCTTCACCAAGCTTTGCCCAAAGTCAATTTGTTTTGCGTGTTGTTTCTTTTGTGGAAGAACAACGCTTCTGAACTTCATGCTCAAGGGAACGCCTTAAAAGGTGTTAGAACTGCAAGCTTCTTTGGTATTGTTAGTCCATGAATAAGTAATTCATGAAGACAAATTTCTACCCAATCAATAGAGATATGATATAAGCTATAGGCTTCAGTGTGTAAAAAGTGAGATTGTGGCATTTGGAGACATAATACGATTTTTTACTGACGTGCTAAGGTGCACGCTAAACTATTTCAAATATGTAAGTATAAGAAAAGAGATGAGTAACAAGGGAATAACTGCAATTAAAAAATAAAAAGACCGATTTGTTAAGTATAGAGACAAGTAAAAAGGTACATCAATGAGTAAGTACGTGACTAAGTAACTGATAGATGAAATGATTAGATCAGGAAATGAAAGAGTAGGTAAGTTCATAGAAAGGAAGGAGGCAGGAATGTAGTAAGAGAAATAAAGCAAATTAATGGGTAGTTGAATGAATATAAATTCTAACAAGACAAATGGTAGTATAAGGAGGAAAAGTTCAAGCCACCCAAGGGTGGGCATTGCCGGTTATAAAGTGTTTTGCTAGACCGCTGTTTCTTAAAATGTAATCTCCAGTACGGGTAAGAAAGTTGGCAAAAGTCAAAGCAAGGAGTCCACAAATCGTTCACAAAAAGAATATTCTCGTTTTAAAAAATAATATTCTTTCACAATCTTGCACCTGCCTTCGGATATGTTGAGTACAATGAAATCGAGTTATAAGAACTTCGGTAAAACGATATTAGCACCATTTTCATCCAAACCGATTTTTCGCGTATTCAATTACTTGTTTTAAGAATGAGTCCATGATGCAGAATCCGGATATAGTAATCTTTTTGGGAAAATCTGCTGTTTTTTCTACAAATCTGTACTTTTCTCCTCACACAATGGGGAAAAAAATGAAAGGATAAGTTTCTTCTGGAATGGTCGAATATTTAAAGATATCGAAATAGAAATGTATTTTTTTCCAAGCCAATCAAGCTAAACCTCAAAAAATACGCTTTTCATTCAAATACAATGAAATTCAGCATGTTTTAAAATTAATCTTAATCATTGCACTCATAAGAATCTTCAGTAATTTCGTCTGTATTAGAATCAGCGATTGCAAACATCAAATTTGAAGGAATTTCCGCCATTTTCTACCATGTCATGGCAGAAAGTTACAAAAAACGGCACAAAATGGTAGAAAATGTCAAAAAGTGGCAGGAAACGGTGCGAAGTGGTCCAAAATAGCTGCCGGGGTCGGAAATAATTCACCTACCGATACATAGAAAAACAATCGTCAATTACATAAGAAATAATTTCTTTATTACAAAATGACTTTTTGAGAACAATCGAAACTGTATGTCTGACATATTCAAATATCGTTCCCATGTGAATGACTAGTTGTGCATTTATTTTGGCACCTACTTCAAACTTATGAATAATACTTTAGCTCCTACACATAAGAAATGCCTCAGTTATCACGATATTTATGGTATTGCTCGAATATTAGTTACCTCCAGACTTGCTTTAATAATTGCAATCCGGACAAAACAACCTTTTTTTCGTGATTTTACTGTTAAACATTAGCAAAGTACGTACGAGTACAACACCTAAAACATTCAGTGTGCTTACATTATTCGGCATGTACTGCAATATACAAACCATCAGAACAGCCTGGGATTGTCAAAAGCAGGGTTTTCCGTCATTGAGGAAGTGCGAAATTAGGGCCCTTCTTGTTGCATAACGGAAGTGACCTGCTCCAAAGGTCCACACAACATTCCCGTGACAGAATCTTCCCCTTCACCTGCTTCTCTCAAGACATCACCAAGAGGCTTCATGATGCATTTAACCAGGATTTCGTCCTGGTTGGTCCTCTTTGCAAACAATCAACGATATGATATCGGCATCTCATCTGTCTCTTGGATTCTTGAATTCTGGAATTCAATTTCATGTCACAGTCGGCCACAATCAGTTCAAGGAGTGACAACACCCTCGTCGTTTCAATACTCCCAAGCATCCCCAAAGAAAGAGACAATCATGTGGTTGACAAGTGTGTTGGTTTTGACTTTGTCTTATTCAAGCCTGGCTTCGGGAAAGATTTCAGACGTTGCTCTTCGGCAATCGGATCGCGGAGGACGTGGGGAGCGGGGTTCGAGCCCCGCCCTCGAGCATCATCGTGGACGACCCGAGCCTCAATCGACAAGAGGAGGAAAGGCACAACCTGAAGGCAGAACCATTGGGGTGATTGCAGGTTCGGAAGTGGTTTTGAAGTTTTGTGCTGGGTATAAAGAACCTCTGTACAAGTGGACAGAGAGGCATTTTCTCTCTGATTTTGACCGATTGCTATGGCTTTTTGCAAAATGACAGGATTCGCTCATTCAACATCATTTATATTACATAGACAAGAATAAGAATAATAGTATTATACATTTAACATATTCATCATGTGATGAAGGTAAGCAGACATCTGTAAAAATAATCGAGAAGGCAGTGAATTTCGTAAAATTAATACCTCTTTGATTTTATTGTTGAATTTGAAGGGTCCTTTTTGCTACTGAGCTGGAAAAGGAGTAGTTTGATTTTTTTTTCATGAGCATCATTTATTTTCTATTCATGAGTACACCTCGGAAAAAAGGTATGAAAAATAAGCAAAGGTCTATTCTGAGGTATCGGGCTAGTCCATGAATATAGGGCTGATATGGTACTTTGGTTTTAAAAACCTTGTTCAAGTCTGACTGAGAGCCTGTAATAACCTTAAACATTTGGAGCAAGATGAGCTTTTTGACCTCAACTAATGCAAAACCAAAAATTTGAAAACAAAATTGAAGGAAGAGCTAAAGCTATTAGTCGGAAATACATTTTTCAATACCATTCATACCAATTTGCGCACCCAAAATCAAGTGAAAGTTGGAAAAAGTAACACTCTCTC
>NC_081451.1:9473837-9495048 GCF_007210705.1 Tigriopus californicus
CTTTTCAGTTGTTGTACTTTAAGACATGTTTAAAGTCATTTTAAGTTTATCTGAATGCCTGATTTTAAGCACATACCATCAATGGTTACGAAAATGATATTAGTCACATATTTTGTTCAATAATTATGCCAATAACTGACATTCAAAAATTTCAGCGGCAAAAATTTAGGCCTTACTTGGCGGGAAAGGTTTGGTGATCACAAAAAGGTGGCGTTTCCTTGCTTTAGTGTCCTTGATTTACTGAATATAATTCAAATTCAATTTCAGTTGTCCTAAAGTTATTTCTAGCAAAGAAATGTTTGTCTTCAAAAATATTCAACATTTTTTCCGAGATGATCATTTCAAGATGCTTCAGAATTATAGCCTGAATAGTCAAGGTTTAGGTTTGCATCTAAATTCTCTTTCTTTTTTCGTTATCTAAAGGCTAAATCTAAAAAGATACCGCTTAGAACAAATGAGTTATCATTCAATTAAAAACAAAAGGACGTGCCCCATTTCTGCCAAGTAAAGACGTCAAAATAGTAATTCATTTGTCAAACGCATTTCCACTTTTTCAAGCCAAATTACGTATTTTCATAGCTTAGTTTGGTTGTACTATATGACTTAAAAACAAACATTTTGGAATAAAATCAAACTCTTTTTACCCGTATATTGATGGTTCAAATTGGCTCATAATAATCAATAATTACTGAGTTTAGGAGAAATATAATATTCATGAATAGTTTCTTGTTTCTAGAGATCCAATATTGTTTAACTTGGATCGCTCTAATATTAATTGAGATTGCGTAGATCTTGATCCCTTAATAATTAATTTCAAGTCAGACTTGGATAAGTTTTTGATAGGCATTCCCCATCAACCCTACATGCGAGGACTAGCTCGGTCTGACAATTTAAATTCAATGGTAACCCAAATTTTGCAAAATGTCCAATTGGTCAAAAATAGACTAATCATAATCTTTCATTTTAAATATAATTTTGCCGGGGATTACATTCCATGGAGAGATAAGTAAAGCCTTACAAACCCCAAAAACCGAAAAGATATGTTCTCATTCGAAATGGTCAATTTTTGGATCTGTGATCTGTTTGCCGTTTGAAACTTTCTTGCAGGATCTGCAAGCACAATCAAATGAACTTTTCAAACCGAATTTGACAACCTCATTTGGCACAGAGGTTGCTAGACGGGTGTTCTCTCTTCTTTGAGGCTGTGCAAAAGCACAATTTAAAAGTGAATAGTAGTTAAACCCGATCAGTTCGTCAAAAGAAATCATTCACCAGTTTCCAGAACAAAACTCCTGGAATAGTTTCTTGCCAATATTAAGCCAGCCATTGTCATTTCTTTGCCACATTTTTAGTCCCTAATTGAGCTAACAATCAGCTCTATGGCTTGCGAAACCAAAATATGTTGGGTGTCAGGATTAGTGCTGGGTCGAGTCGGCCAAATGACTCAAGTCCGGCAGAGGACTCGAGCCTCTTCATACAGTCAGGTCAAGCAAATAGACTCGCCTTGCGAAATTTAAAACAAAAATTATTTTATTTTTTTGACGCGTTCGGACTAGTGTCGACTCACAGTGGCCAATTCCTCCAAAACCGAGTAAAAGACTCAAGTGCATTGCGACTCGAATTCGGACTCGTCCCGGCGCTAGTCAGGATGACTCAAGCTCAGAATAAAATTGCTTCAACTCAAGATTTAAGATAGACATAAGATTATGGAGCAATTGCATTCTTTTTCATCCTAGATTTTTTCCTCTCCGCCCATTGCTTGCTCACTGATTGCGAGAAGAGCTCCAAGCGAGCTGAGTATTGTTGTTCACGCTCCCTCAATCCAGATTGTTGCTCAAGGTCATCAAATTCGATCTATGATTACTACCACCAGCATCAACATTACCACAATCCTGGATATCCTGCCATCCCTGGATCTTATCCCGGATCCTATCCTCCTTATCAGCAGCAATACCCTCAGTACCCTCAATATCCACCAGGATCCCCGCAGCTCCCTCCAAAGTACCCATCTGCTCCATATCCAGGCTATAACCCTTACAATCCCATAAGTACGTGTGAATCTTGGATATCATATTTATGAAGTGATGAAAAATATATTATTTGGCGTTTTCAGGTCCAGTGTCGCCAACTTATCCACAGGGGATTCAAAAGCCTGGATCCTGTCCCAGGAACTCCAGATCGGATTGGCAGTCGGACTACCACCATCAAAGCACCTACAGTTCGAAAACATCCAGTGAGTTTTGGGAAAAGTCATAGAGTCCGAAAGAAAGTGTGACAATTATATTCGGAATTTATTACCTTAATCTGGTTAATTACAAAATGAGGTCCAAATTTGGGACAATTTGAAAAACACAGTTTTTGGCACTAAGCAGTATAGGCACGTTTTAATGGTGTTCACATGTTACATGGGCAACAATTCCAGACAGAATTTGCACAAAGTGTAGTCTCAACTCTTTTATGTAAGATGGTGAGACAATACTTTAGAAAATGTATGTAGCGTCATCTAACTAACTAAAGATTCAGGGTTCTTTAACAATCACAATAAGATGCTTGAGGGACGAAGAAGATTATTCAGGTTATAGCAAATGAAGGGTTGTTAGAGATTTAACAGGTTCCTACACATAATATTTGGTGCAATTAGGATTTGCACGTCAGAGACGACATTCCTTTCCGTTGAGTGGAAAAGGCAAGGCAGGAAAGTGGACTTGCATAATGCACCAAGATTTGCACTTTATTGTAGAGGCCTCCAAGTGGAAGGAAATATAATTTAAATTGAGGTTACGGCTACACCAAAACTTAAGCAAAATGGTACTTACTGCTTTTAGTTTATCTTTTTATCAAGAACAGAGGGTTGGAAAGATGGTTAAGTTACGTTAAAGTACAGCCTAAGTTTTTGCCACAGTTCATGGCACGCAATAGTTCGAATGGATGGGACCTTCCAGAACATGCTCATTAATGCAAGTTAGTTTCAATATATCACAGACATTTATTCCAATGACAAAAGAAACATTGATGGGTAAGTTGTTGAAGTGCAAAATCACAATTGGGTTATTTGATTTATTTTTACTTTCACGGCAATATCAACTTATACCTTTTTCGCAATTTACAATTCAAAATGACCAAGAGCCAATGAATCAGGAGTGCATTGTTTTGCAAAGTGTCCTCTCGTGAATCATGAATTATATTGATTATTTATCTATTTTTTATCTTCTCTTTTATCTCAGAATAATTAAAAAAAAAAAAAATTCATAAAATTTTGCGCATAGCTAGATTGTTAGGATGGTAAATAGAAATGGCCGAATTTCTATCCTACCTCAAATTTCGGCCTCTTCAATTACGTTTTGTCAATGAACTCTGTGGACAATAAGTAATCGGTCACTCATTTCTGCAATAGTTAGTCATTTGATAACGATCTTGCACATATCGGTCCACTCTAAGTACGTAGAGTTATGAACCTTAACTACAAGCTACTGTTTGATTTTGCTTTTTGTTTTCGGTTTTAGGCGTGGCCGGGAATTACATTCGGTCTTGTTCGTACGACTTTGAGTGTCCGAATCAAGAGAAGTGCTGCCACACCGAGCTTCATCGCGGCATTTTCACCATGAACTGTCAATATCCTATACGATCCTCTTACTATTATTGAGAAGTGGTCATCTGTTCCGACAACAAACATCAGGCCCAATTGACCTGTATTGTATTGCACGCGTAGATCCCAAGTTCCCTACTTACCTATTTTGGTGAATAAATACCTGTCTGTCTCGTTCTGCTTTCTAATTCCACAGAATGTTGGTTGGGGGAATTTCGGAACACGTTAGAAAGTGACCCCAAAGCAAGCTACACAGAGAGGCAAGAGTGGAACAATGACCACTTTAGGCGTGATTGACGGTTGGATTGGTAGTCCCCGACAACAACACCGTGTCAATCACTCGTAGGTAGCATTGAATATTGATAACCCATATCATGTGGTGGGTGTGTAGAGCCAAAATTGCTCCGAAGCCTTTGTGAACATGTCCGAGTTCGAGTCGGATCTGGACGATATCAACGATGACGTGATCGAGATCTGCGTGGAATCCTTGGTCGGCACCATCTTCGAGATGCGTTTGTCCAAATACGAGACCATCGGCAGCATTAAGAGCCGCCTTCACCGCTTGGAAGGCATTCCCAAGAGCCAAATGCATTTGTTGCACTTGGGTAAGGGCTTCTTCCTCCTAGTTTTATGGTAATAATTTGGGGAAATCTCATTCGATCATGTGCTCAGGGAAGGAACTGGAGGACGCCCCGTCCTTGTTCGAGTATCACATCGAGTCCGGATCGACCTTGAAATTGATCTTGGCCCTTCGGGGAGGTCCGATCAATACGCGCCGAATTCCGGTCCCCCAATCCGCCATGAGTCGCTCTGTTGATCCCGAGAGGGTTCCCCGTGATATTAGGGACCTGATGGCCAGGAACCGGGCCCAGCTTTTGGACAAGATGCCCAAAAATGGACAGGCAAGCGAAGGCTTAAATTTTTGAGGAAAAGTCCGGAATCAATCAAATTGACGAATCCTAGGTCACTGTGCTGTTGTTCAGGGAGGGTGATCAAGTGAACCTTTATCATGTGTTGGAAAAGGCCGATGGGTCTTTTTCCCCGCTCTCTGATTCCTGGTCTGGGAGTTCGGCTAAGAACCTCTTTGCTGAAGATGATCCAAATCTGGACAAGGAGGCCCTGGAGGAGCGGCTGAAAATGAACGCACTCACTATGAATAAGATGACCGATCTGAGACTACAACTTCAAAATTTGAATTTGAAAAAGGAAAAGGTGACGAGAACTTGTCTTTGGATCGATTCATATTATTTTTTCATCTTCAAAGCTACCAAGTTAAATTCTACTCGCATGATGGAAATCCTTGTCCTTTTCCTTTGGTCCTTTTGGTACCTTTTGATAAGGCCAAATCAAATGACACTTTGGCCTTGCCCAATTAATATGTCAGTAAAATGACAGATGCCTGCTCTCCTCACAAACTTTATCTTAAAAAAAACAAAAAAAATATCAATAGCTACAAAAACCCACAAAACGTTTGAAAGGTTTACAGTTTCTTGTGTAATATATTTTTTCTAGTACCGGGTGCGAATAAGCATGGTCTACACTTGTAACTCTTGATTTTGTTTGCATAAATATTTAGAGATACATACGGTCATGTCATTGCGTAAGACATTTACACATAGAAAAGCGAAGGTATAGTGGCAACCCACCGAAATATTTGCCATAAAATTTAGAGCCCAAACAAACCATGGTGCATTACATTTTGAAAATACTTCCTTCAGATGCCACAAATGAAAAGGGCAGATTTGTTAATTATCAGGATGGTGTAGTTTTCTTTATTTGCGACTTTGTCCAGAGTTACCATTGTTATTGGTAAGCACTATGGGACTCCAAACCCTACAGAATATAATTTCTAATGGCACATGTAGAATGCTGCTTGTGCCACAAGTCATAACAATATTATCGACCTGAAGGCCACTTTAATGCGTGGAGTGCCATGCTTAAAGTCTTCATTTAAAGGAACAGCTTGGAGACCTGGTCCACAAAGTATTACTGTTTAACAACTGTTGGCAGAACCAAACAAATGTAACTTGGGCAATGAATTTTGTAACAAAATATTCTAGCAGTCAAGCAAATCAATGACCCTTACTCAAGAAAACCGGAAATTATGATAAAGTGGCTGTGTGGGGCAATTAACCTTGAAAATTTTGCTGCGCCATCTAACATTAAAGCTGAGAATTACAAAATGTCTAAGCAAGAAAGTTCCCTTGTGAACTCCAAAATGTTACTCAATATATAAATCCCAGAAAAAATCTTGTGCTTTTCGAAATGCATTATTGGTGCAGGTCCTGACGCCAAAACAAATGGAAACATGTTGATTTAATTGTGTCTTGACCACATTGAAAATGAATTAATATCAATTTCGTCCAAAAATATTGTAATCAAATAGGGATTTTGAAACAGGCCCCTTTTGAAGACAATGATATTTTGAACCTTAAATGGCAATAGTAACTAAAGCTAATGCTCGAACTTAAAAAGTCTCATTACTTATTCCTTTTGAAAGCGACAACCCAAAAAGTGTAGCCATTATTTACGCACTCCCAGTGAAACAATTTTCCATCAAACAAAAAAGTCATGGCACTACCACTTATCCTTGCTCGCACATTCAATTGTCTTAAGACCAAAAAAGCGGCATGGAAGTGTACCCATGAGTAAGTGACCTCGGTCTTTTTCCTTTACTCTCCCACAGAGGAAGAAGCGGCGAAAAACGGGAACACGATCTGGTGCTTCCAATTCAGCCTCATCAAGGTTGAACAACAACGGCAACAACGGCAACAACAATCAATATCCTCCCACAAATGGCAAGGTTGCAGGGCACGCAAGTCCTCGCGGCTCCATTACAGAGTCTCACTCTCAACAAAGGCGACGACCCCGCAGTACCACAAAACGAGGAGAACGTGGAAAAACTGCACGTAAGGACTCCGTGCATGTTAGGCAACCACAAGAGAGTGTGCTCCAAGAGGGAATGGAGGTTCACTACTCAGTTCCCCTTCCACCCATCCACACAAGTAATCAAAAATCAGGTAAGACATTAAACCATACAAGTGATCAATGGACGTCCAAAAAAGCAAGTTTCACTATATTTTTCTGCAGATTTGAGGATGGATGACCTCGATTTGTCCTCGACAACAACCAGCATCCAACCATTGCAGGGCTTTGGGACCAAGCCGAATAAATCCATGAATACCGCCACACACAACAATAACAAGAACAACAACTACAACAACAACAACAACAGTAGCAGTAATCAAAGTCAAATTGTCCACCAAGCCCGTCAAAGGTCCCTGTCTCGGCAATCCAGTCTTTCAACCACGCTCCCAATGATGCGAAACAACCCAATGAGGACCGTCCCTGAATGGCTCCAAAAGAACGAATCCCAGTTGGGACTCAGTCAGCGATCCAGCGCCCCTCTCCCGTCTGCAATGGACGACATATTCAACCGTGATATTGATGTGATTGACTTGAAACTTGACCCTGATGACCCCAATGTGGAAATCATCCGCCGCCGGAAGACGCAAAAACTCATTACTACCGACATCAACAAGCTGACCAGCTTCGACCAAGTCAAAGGCAGCATGGCTGCACGATCCCGTCCCAAGAAAGGCTCATCCGCGGCGTCCATGTCTGGGGCGGAAGACAACATTTTTGTACCTGATGTGCCCATGACCTCCACCCCTGATTTCCTGGCAGGGTCCGGGTCCTCTTTGAAGAAGAGTTGGAGGAACTGGTCCGGACGAACGTCCTCGAAACTCTCCAAGCGGTCTACCTCTGGTCTATCGGGCAAGAACGGACCTACCTTTGCCACAGGGCGCCCAGGCAGCTCTTCCGCCAAAGGGCGTAAGAGAAAGAAGACCCCACGGCCTCGCTGCAATGAAGCCAAGTGTCGGAAGAAACTTAACATTACCAATGGGTTTTCTTGTTCCTGTCAGGGCTTGTTTTGCGCCAAGCATCGCCATCCAGAGCTTCATGGCTGCAGCTTTGACTACAAAACGGAGGGCAGGAAGGTTTTGGAGCGAGAGAATCCTATTGTTGTCCTGCCGAAACTGCCCAAAATCTAGCGTTTCCTAACACTGGGTGGGATAATACAGGGTGACTGAGAGATATCATATATAATACTTTATTGCGTGTCGTAACAAGGGTTAAACAAAGAGTTGAACACATGTTTTTCAAGATATGATTACACAGATTCGTATATATATACAAATAATGATTTACAATTCGCATTTGGAAACCTAGAGGCCCCGTCAGTGCTCATATAAGACACTTGTGGACACGATGGTCCTTATTTTTAGAAGTTGATTTTTGTAGTCTGACAAAAAAAGAAGCTTCGAAGTTGGTTGTAGTGCTAAGTTAAAAATGGTTATTACAAAAGCCTATCAAACTTGCAACCGTAGAGGTCGATCGCGATTTTGATTTGGGACGTCTTGCCCAGCGTCCGGGCGATAAAAAGGATTTTGTTGACGATCCATCTTGATCCCACGAGCTCGAAGCTTTTGCAAAGACGCCTCAGTTACGTCTCGACAATCTGCCACTCCCAAGTAAAGAAGGTCCTTGCAGTACTCTCCCACCAGGGAAACCCCTTTGTCTGTAACCCGCCAACAACCCTTGATCTCCAGCACCTTTAGACGTTTGGTGAAGGACGCCAATGCACGCATCGTCTGATTGGTGAGCGAATAAATATTGCACAAGTACACGATCTCCAATCTATAAACCAAATAAAGAATTAGCGATTTGGTTCGACCAAATGGTCGCAAAACCGAATCCGGTAACCCCAAAATGTACAAAAACCAACCGTGCCTGAGTCAAAGCCTGACAATTTAATAGGAAAATGAACTTTATCCCAAATGAAAGTTGGTTATCTAATGACGGTAACTTACGCTGTGAATTTGGAGAGGATCTGGAAGATTGTATTGTCCACCAATTCCCAACATCCGGTAAGGTCGATCATCCGCAGCTTATTTTGATGATGTGCCAAGTACTCCATACTTGCACGAGTTACCCAATGGCAATCTCTCAACACCAGTCTGTAATTTGAAATATGATCGTACAGATATCATTTGCACTTCTATCCTCAATTATGATCGGTAAACTTACGCTTGAAGTGCTTTGCAGTTCATTGTCAATGTTTGAAGACATCCGGCTGTCAAATGGTGACAATCCGCCAAGTTCACGGTGTGCAAATTCTTATTGTTCACGAAGATGGGCCGAATCAATTCGTCCGTTACAATCTTGCAACCACGAACATTTAAACATCTCAGAGAACGGCTGTCCATGGTGATTATCTGTAGAAAATAGAATAGAGATGTGTTTAATCAGGCAGAAGCAAAAAATTACAAATAACAATTTCATTAGGGTAGGTTCAAGGTGGAAATTAGGGCCAAATCTTACAGAAATGCTAAAGAACTACACTATTTTTTTCTGAATGCAGTATGAAATTTTGCAGATATATGTAGGACCAAAAACCGATAGGAAGCCAAATAAAAGTTGAGGATTCTGTAGCACAATCAATCCTCAGAATTCAAGGAATTATTTTTCATTTATTTTAAGAAATGACGTAAGCTTACAAGTAGCTTTAGGTTCAAGCATGATTCATTCCATTTCATTTTCTGGGACATTTCTCTCAGCAATAGCAAGTGGAAAACCAGTGTGTCGAGAGTAAGTAACCTCCCAAAGCCAAAAAGGTTGCGTGAATTCGGCTGGTATTTTGGCGTCTTAAGTCTTAGAAACTTGACCTTGGGTAACCGTTACCTTAAAGGCTGTTTCTGAGATGGTTTTCTTTGTGCTGAAGTTTAATCGCCTCGCCGTGGCAAAGTAATGCCCCACGAGGCAATGGAATCCAGACGAACACGATCGCAGATTGAACACATCCTCTATGCTAAGGAGAGGCAGAATTCGGGCCATGAGAATATCCGGCCAGGACAAGCTCAAAAGCGGGTTCTGTGAATTGCTTGTCACATCGTCCACTGATATGCTGGACAGGATCTCTTCAATGGAAGACCTCTCTGACCCGGAGGAGGTCTCTCCCAAAGACGACAAAGACACATCACTGGCCTCTTTGTCCATAATCACATCGGATTTGGATTGGAATCTAGACAAAAGATACAATGAGGTCCTTTTATTTTATGGGCACAAAGCTCTTCATTCTTGAAGTTTGACTTTTTGTCACATTCTTTTATAGGTTTTTAGAATAATCCGGTCCAAGGTGGCGGGTAAGACAAACGATCATTAAAATGTTAAGATGCAAAATATGTATTGATTCTTTGCGTCTCTCCCACTCTTAAGATTAATTTTCATCAAAATAGAATCGATATAATTAGTTTTAACTTTTTGACAATGCCAAATATAATAAGTACATGTGATATATATAATACAATATAAAATACACAAGGTGAAATGTCAGGACCTTAGCCATAGCTTTGATAGATTGTTGTGACTAGGCCCACGGATAAATATGACTCCATTGTTAAGGAGATGAATAAACTTAAAACATTTTAAGCCATAGTTATGGTTCAAAAGGAACAACAACATCCCTTTTCAAGGCTGTCAATTATCAAACAATGTCATAATGTTTCATGATTTAAAAGAACTGACGTTGAATGCAATCTTAATTTTGCCTCGTGAAATCACAAATTTTCAAGATAGCATTTTATGACTCTACAACTAATATGATCTTGCACGAAATACGTGAAACTATAAAACTACAGTTTCTTACTTTTTTGTGATTTAATGTCCCACAATGATTCATGAACACATTTTATGATTTGTCTTGAGCACATCCAATGCTTCCATACCCTCCGTTTCCTTCGTCCTCTGCAACGTTTCAGTGAATTTGCTTGTTGAAGGAAACCAGGAAAAAGAAATAAAGGCCAATTTAGCAAGGCCGAGTCAGGCCAATCTTACTCATCTGAAAAGGGAAAGGACATACAAGTGGGGGGAGAAGACCAAGTGGTCCTTAGGAAAAGGTCCTGGGTAGGAGAAGGTTAGGTTGGATTAGGCCAATGGTAGTAAACACTAAGGGTGACCAAATTCGATCATTATTTTTGCATTGGACACGAAATTGATTCAAGATGGGTGAACATCAACGAGGCATGGGCAACGTAAAAAGATGATTTTGTTGAATGAAAGCGATATTTCTACTCAATAAAAAACTTCCTCGGGCCCTAAATGGCTTATTTGATGTTCAGGGTGACGAGAATGGGGACCAGTTCATGGTTTTGAGAATTGAACAAAATAGGCAAACGAAACAATCTGCTTACCTGTCTAGAGAACATATATGGTAACAAAAAATGAAAAAATATGCTTATTGTCATTGGGCGGAGCTAGGCCCTCAGCTTTGCCTAACTTCGGACAAACAAACATAGAAACAAGAGAATATTCTCGCCGATGCCAGTCTTTATCTAACCAAAGTAACGGATAAAATATTCTATGTTCAGCAAACCTATAAGCGTTGTTTATTTAACGTTGATTAATAGTTCGAGTTAACTGATTAAACATTCACGTTCATTCATGGTTATCAAGCACGTTTATAGTAATCCGTGAACATATTGTCTATGGCAATTAAGCCCCCAAAAATTTAATATTTTTTTTTCTATTTTACTCAATCCGTGACAATGAAAATCTATAAATATGGAATGGGAACAGCTTTTCCGCCAAAATATCTCTACTTTTAGTGCTAGAACAACTGATAGCCCTTTTTAAAAACATCTTGATAAAATACGAAACCGAAATCCCTACAATTAAGGGGAAGTCAGGTTTTATGTAACCTTCTCTTGGACCAATCCTTTTCTCCTCAAGGTATTGAATCAAAAAACGCTCTCCAATCCGATTGAAGTGCCAGTGTTCCATCAATCCCATGCAAGGAGTGGAATTGTACGAAAGCCCTATTTGCTCCATATCTGTTAGTACAAAAGCACAGATGTAATGGTCATCTTTTTGTTTTGTGAAAGATATAAAAGAGATGGTATTAAACTATTTGGTGAAAAAAGCCTATCCAAAATTCTCAAAATTCATATACTCATTTTACTGAAACGATGAGGAGTTTGGCTGGTAAAACACTGCGACTTCGGACTTATTTACTTATCGTACTTACAAGATATCAGGATACAAAGCCGTATTTCTATTACGTTTCAAATGCTGCTTTGCACTTTGAAATGTGAGTGCATAACTTTTGATGAAAAGGTCTGCAGTTTTTTGTAGTTGTTATGTAATGACATTTTGACCAAGTTGTTTGAAATTTCAGGTCAACATACGTACTAATCAAACCAAAGTTTGGTGATGATGATGATGAATTGGCCGGTGAAAATACCGCAAAAGCTATTTCAACTGCACCTTTTTTATCAAAAAATAACACAAAGTTTCCCTTATTTTATTTTGAAAATGACAGAAAACTCAAATAAGTGGATGGATGGGATTTTTTTGTAAACCAGATCGTTTATATTTTTCGAATGTTGTATTCAACAAGAATAAACATTGCGAAAAGTTGACATTTTTAGACTTCTATCCCTCGAGAGAACGATGAAAGTTTTTAATGTCACGTCTTTCGAACTATTTTGGTTGACATCACCATCCGTTCAGCATTTGCAAAATTTATTCTCGTCGCAAGTATTTTTACGCTCTCAACCAAACCAACTCTGTATTCTGTCAGAGAGCGTTTTTTATAAACTTCTATAAAAGTGGCCCTCGATACTATTAATATGAAAGCTCATCCATCCTGCACCTCTAAGTTTTGATCTCCTATTTGATCCACCAACAAATTAGGAATTGTTTTATAAACAGGCAAACCCTTCGATATTTCCCAATAATTGGCAAAGAAACTTCACTAGGTTCTTTGTCAACATCAACAAATCCCATTCTGGGGTGAAATATTCCATGCAGAGAAAATAGGGCTCGAATAAGTAGATCAGTGCTGGTCGTGGAAATGATTGAACCACTTTTCACATCAAAACTCAGATACGGGCTTGAGGTTATTTCAGACGCACTCGACTCGAATGATCCAGTCTTGAGGAAGATAAGTTCTCTCCACTCCACGGTCATGAAAGCTGCCCTGAATACATATCAATAAGAAAACACGAGGAATATAACGTGTAACGTATTTTACAGAAAACAAACCAGGTTTCTATAGACGTTATTGCAATGAGTGCAAAAGCTATAATGGCTTGACATTGTGGAAAAGACTGGTTAAATCATCCACTTACAACCGGACGAATGGAGGTTCATGTGGGGTGAAAAGAACAAAAGCCAAAGATCGTCCAGAGCCTACCCTCCCCATGCAACCAAGAAGTCAATTATGCCAGAATTGTTGAAATTTGGACATCACATGTGCACATCAGGGAGGAAGAAAACAAAGCTGAAGTGAAGAGTATAATCAAGACCTATGACCCATCTGCTCAGTAATAACAAATATGAATCCAAAGAAGCAACAAAGACATTGTGAAACATACCTGTTTGTGACGTGGAATATAATAATCCGTATTGTCGATCAATAGGAACCATACAAATTTGAAAATGTAAATCTCGTGTTCCTGCGACCAGAAATAAATAAATAAGTCATTAATGTACAACTCTCTCCTTTACAAGAGACATACGTTTGGACGCTCCACGTTCCATAATCCCGAATCCCGCTCCAGTTCAAAAGAGAAAGGAGGCCAACTTTCACTTTCCATTGAGGGATTGATTGGTCCATCAAAACGAAAATAGGAATCAAAATGGAACAAACCCTTTCAGTGCAAACTCATGATCACTTTTCCATGTTAATCCTAAAACTCATTTAAGCCACTTCCTTCAATCGGAACTGGTCCAGATTGAAGTCATCCCTGGACCCCTCAAGGGATCTTAGTTCTATGGTCGTGCTCGTTCCCAGTTCCCAGTTAGTGAAGGGCGAGCGGAATTGGAACAAGAGGAGAGAGTGCCAAACAAGCCCAGACTTGACTTGAAGGCCGCCTTCGTCTTGCCTCCTAGGGGGGTTGGCTTCAAGGCTGAGAAAGGCCAGGAAAATATACAGGAAAACAGCAGACCTATTGACAGTTCCGTGTGTCAAAAAAGATCGGATTTTTCGTACCTCCCTATCACTCTGTTTCCAAGATGACTTTGCCTCTTTGGACCAGAGGGAACCGCTCACTTTAAAGCTGGATCTCTACACGATGGAAGCCCATCAGGACTTTCGACTGACTTGGGTGAACTACTCGCAGAAACTGACCGAGGCTTTTAACAAGTTCCTAACCCGTGAATCCTTGTGTAATGTGACTTTGAGTGTGCATCGGAAAACCATCAAGGCTCATCAAGCCATTCTTTCGGCTTGCTCACCCTGGTTTGAAGAGATCCTCTTGGAGAACCAACATCCACATCCCATCATCATCCTCAAGGATGTGCGATATGAGGACCTGAGAAACATTATCAAGTGAGGATTTTTAAAATCTTTTTTCGAAGAACGGGAGCCCCTGCGGAGGAATGGAAAATACATGTAGAGCTCTTTGGTTGAAAGTGTCACTTACACCAAGCCAACGACAATTTGCTATCAAAACAGCTCGGTATTTTGGGCAGCAAAAGTGCCTAGCTAATCAGTTTATTTAGAGCCGCTCCAATCTTATGTATTTCAAAAATCAGGTTAAATTCAATCACATTATCAGGGCAAATTTAGTGAACCAGAAACAATTTGGCTTGTCGTTTCTTTACTTATAACTCTGGGAAAATGTAGCTCTTACCGAAGTATTCAGCTTTCAAAGCGACATCTAAGTTCCGTGATGACTAAAGGACACCAACAGTTTGTGTAGGCGTTTAGAAAGCTAGTTTATTATTTTACTTACTTTTTTATGTCAAACACAAAAATCCTAACGTTAATGGCGAAGTATTAATTCCTACCTAAATGCCACTCCAAAAGTGAGTGATTTTTTTGTGATTGCCAAGTACGCTAAAAATTACGTTTTTGTAATGATACTCTTATTCATTTGTCATGATCACGTGTTTGCCGTCAACAATAATGCCAACGAATCAAATCCGTGATTAGATGCCTTTACAATCTTTAATTATCACACAGATTGATAGATACTGATTGACTGAGATGTTGAACAATCACTAATCGGAATTCTCCTTTTGTTTAAACTTCTGATCAAAATTGCAGATTCATATATACCGGGGAGGTTTCTGTACCGCAACATGAGTTGCAGGACTTCCTTCGGACGGCCGAGCTCCTGGAAATCAAGGGTCTCTTGAAGAGCTTCTCGGATAATGAGCCCACTACCCCAAGCTTTTCTACCCTGGTCACAACCACACCCAATCCCATGGGCACCCTGCAGAATCATGGAGGAACGAGTCATATTGTCCAGACCAACCATCTGCCAACACTGCCCACCGTTCCAGTTAGCTCACTAGTGCTCAACAACCACAACTCTATTAACAATGAAGGTAAACCAAGTCTCGATTCAAAAGAGGTGCTTTAAAATGTCTCTTACTCAAATCTTGATTATATAAAATATAAAAAGGCTTTAATGAGTTTCTTATCCAAGTTTGAGCTCTGATGGAGCCCTCTTTGGGCGTCACAAAAAGAACGTTGGCGTTACAGACTTAGTTACTGAACCATCTGATCTTAGACTAACAACTGCCGACATGATTAAAAACATCGATCTGCAAACCTAACGTGAAAACCTCCTATCATAAGTATTTAAAAAGGATATGGTTAAATCGAACCAAACCAACGCTTTCAAATGATTTTCCCTCTCAGTTGACCAATGTTTGTCTATCTTGTACCTCGTGTACATTTGCGGATTTTTGATAAAACAATCAAATTACATGAGAACTCCATAGAGAGCATTGAAGCTCCCATGTGTTCCCTTTTAGTTCCTATCAATGAGCTCGTGTCCCAGATCAAAGTCCCGGTTTCTCTGCCTCTTCATCCCGCGTCCCCATCCTCTCCCAATCCTCAATTCCACGATGGGCACACTCAAGGAAAGAAGCGAAGGCTCAATGAACACAAGTTGGGATCAGGGATCAAAAAGCGTCCCATGAACCAGACCGCTACCCACACTTTGATTCATCCAACAACCCATGTTATCGTTAGCTCTGATCAAGTAAGTTTGCTTTATGTGGGCGCGTTGGTTTCGTGATATTGTTTCATGAGGTTGCTGCGGATTTGTTTCCAGGCTTCTCTAGTTCAAACCACAGACAATGGAGCATCCCTCCTAACTGCCACCGCCATTGATGGGGATGGTGTCAATTGGATGGAAGAATCCTCACCTAGGCATAATGATGAAGTTCAAAACCATTCCGATCACAGCCATGAAACGCTAACTCCAGCTCAAGTAATGGCCAAAATGAAGAGCGAAAAAAAGCAAAGCATAGAAAAAAAGTACAAGCCTGTCTCCTTCATGATTACAGGTGGTGGCCAATGGGGTAAATGATTGTGGCGCATTCAAGAGGATTTGGGCGGAGCGCTACCTTTGCTACAACTTGGGACGGGAGATTATCTGTCTTCTATGCTTTTGTCGATTCACTCAATTTAAGAAGTTCAACTTGGAGAGACACATGAGGAACAAACATGCTCAATTGTACAAGTAAGCCAATACAGGAAGAATTCAGTGCATCGTTAATTGTTTTTTTAACCAACAACATATGAAGGATAACTAACTGGTATGTTGCTGTGATGTTTAATTATCATTTTTCATCTTGTCACTTTCAAGCTGAATTGCCAAAGAGCATATTGGTTTTACTGTATAATGCTTTGAGACCAAATAATGATGAACAGGGAATAAGCAACAAAATCCTGTCATGCGATCTTTCTCTCAAAAAAGGAATTGTAATCCCATTACATCGCAAACTGGTGCAAAATTATTATCACTTTTTTTTGGTTTGTTTTTTCACGGGCTTTTCTAACCGCTACAGGGAATGTAATTCCCAGTACTACTAAAATGAAAGGTTATAATTCGTCCATTTATTACCTTTCACTCTTTATATGATATTTGGTCTACCAATGAATTTGAGTTGGCAGACCGAGCTAGCCCTTGAATGTAGGGTTGATCTGGAATGCTGTCTAAAAATTTGTCCAAGTCTGACTTGAAAGATGCAACCAGATTAACAAGGCCTACATATTCCCTACAAATATTAGAGGGAAGCAAATTAAACAATGAAGGAGCCCGAGAAAGAAGAGAAGTGGACTTCATTGTTCGAACTAGCCTTGATTCTTGAGGGCTTGAAGGTGCTCTCAAAACGCACATTAAGCCTCTACGGTCACTAGAATTGACCCTAAATCCTGGGTTGGGACAAAGCTCATGGATGCTTTTGAAGACGTACAGTATCAGATACCTTTTGCACCTTCTTTTAACACTGTAAAGTCCCAACCTTTTTAGTCTAAAAACCTTTTTAGTCTAGCAATCTAAAAAACAACAAAAGATGTTTGTGGCTTATTTCCTCCCCCAATTTACCTCCGATCTCTTTTAGCTTGACAGAGGCCACAAGGAAACAAATCTTGGAACGGTACGTGGCCCGGTATGAAGAACATGTGACCCCTGGAATGGTGGCCAGTGTGCCAGCCCATGGCAATGAGCACATGGCAAGTGAGATCATGGCTGTGGGACCCATACAACTAGATGATCTTGACTTAGATCTAGACCTGGAAACTTCCGTCATGCCCCAGCTGCACATACCTGGGGGCCAGGATGGTGATGAAGAAGGCAATAAGACCAAAATGGATGGAACAAAGCTGGAACCACCCGAAGGCGGAGTGGATGATAGGGATCAAAAAGCCACTCCAACTCCGCCCTCTGCTGACATGGTGGTTAATGACCCATTGCAAAACCCTCCTGAGCAACTGATTGTTGAGTGCGAGTTGGAAGAACCCGTTGTGGGTGCTGAAATGGTCCTAGTCAAGCAGGAAAAGGGGTTTTCTTTGTAATGGGATTGAAACAAAATTTAAGTATTATGATACCCTTCCATTAGGGGTTACTGTTGCCATTTCTTTACTCCCTATCATGTTGTGTGACCTGAATGTTCCAAATCAACCGCCAAGTCACCTGATCTTCCCTCTTGGTTCGGCTTCTCTATGGTTTTTCATGGGTAAAAGTTAACGAAGTACAAAATTCATCGCTTTTCCCTCTAGACCATAGCTCGTTTTCGACTGCTAACCGTCACGGATCTAGATTCTGAAGCTCAAACTAAATTTTAACTCGTATGAAGTTTTTTTTGATGATTGACTTTACAAAATTGCAAGCAAAAAACGTAAGTTTGATAAGTAAGTATCTTTGGATAAATAGAGAGATAAATTATGAATAATTGAAGCACGCTATTTAGTCCCTAATCTTTTTCATGTAACGTGTATAAATAAATTTGTTTTTATTTTCACCTATTCTTCTTCAATGATTAACAGCCACGCAAAACTTGAACAACGAGCATCAGATGAATGAAACGAGGTTGTGCACTAGAATTCGGAATTTGGAAATTGTAAATTTTTGATCCCCTCTACTCTAGATTTTCTGACTCCTCCAGATGTGCATTCATCGCTCAATTCCTTTATGAACACCCATCATTCAGATTCTATCAAATCTCATTCCTTAGTACTCAATGAAATCTTTACATTATCATTATTCTTAAAACAGAAAGTTTAATGTATCTCTATGTCTACATCGTCATTTACATGATTCTAACGTCTGTCGTGTACGTGTCTAGGCTAATTACTCCAACGGAAATCAATGTGAATGCTTGACATAATAAAGAGTGAAGCAAAAATCTTG
This sequence comes from Tigriopus californicus, assembly GCF_007210705.1. NCBI lineage: Eukaryota > Metazoa > Arthropoda > Copepoda > Harpacticoida > Harpacticidae > Tigriopus > Tigriopus californicus. The sequence continues at coordinate 9,492,138 of NC_081451.1, forward strand.
TCTTTAGATCCTTTTACCACAGCTCGGTGTGTAATAACTGCTAATTTTAAGACTTAGCAACAATTAGAGTTGTTCATAGCTGCACAAAAAAAAAACAACCAACCAGCGATGTAATGGTTTGCGCTTACAACTTTAAACACAAATTGAATTCGAATCGAACAGTCAGTTGCCATGAAAATCGACAGTTCAATTCATGTGCTTAATTATATCGCTATAATTTGAATAGAATAATGAAAAGATAATTTAACACTTTTAGTTACCATTTAATGATACTCGTAAGAGATCATGGGGCAAGGTTTCGTGTTAGAAGAATCTGACATTGCGATCAAGACATTTAGGGCTCAGAATTTGATGCAAAAAGGAAGGCTTTGCTGTTTTCTTGGAAAAAAGAGCAAGTTTCTTAGTTGAACATTTAAGCTGTGAGGATGGTTTTGAGTCCTATTCCGATTCTGGTTCAATATTGTTGGATTGGCATTAGCTCTGCACATTCTCATTACCTTTAGTCATTGCTCTTTTGAAAAAGTCGTTCAACTACGCCAGTGATCAGGATCTCTTGTCGATTGAAACCTAATTTTTGCCTGACCAACGGTGTGTTTCGTGTAAATAATCGGTTTGAAGTGTATTGGTAGCGAATATCTTGATGTCAGAGCAATATTGCGTCCCTCTTCCTAATATTATCATGAAAGAAGAAATCTAAACTGTTAAATTCAGTTGTGACATGGAATCTTCCACAGTTCAGTCGTTTAAAGCTAATATGGCTGACCAATAAGCTTTTGTATGATTCGATTATTTCTTCGCTGAAATTCTCTGCTTAGGGGGATAAGACTTAGGTCCTAATCGGGCCAAGCTAACCAAGGCCTCTTCAAGTTCAAGGAATATCTATGTAACTCGGAACAAAGCAAGAAAAAGTCACGCATGAAATTCCGGTTCTTAGGATTTGTTATGATTATCAACTAATCCCCGGGGTCTCTAGCGTCGCTAGCGTCTCCTGCCCAAGCGCGCCATCTGGAGGATTCCAGCGCCAACCCGGTGGATTTCAAGCCTTAGTGTTCCGTCCCCCACGTGGACTTGCTTCGTCCTGGACCCGCCTTCAACATGGATCCGCCTCCATCGAATGTCGAAGATTTGCGTCAAAACCTTCTGGTCGCGGCTTATCAACGATTTGCTTCCCCCAAAGCCCAAGAAGCCCGTGGAGCCCATCGCTCAGGCTCGATTGAAGGCTCTGAAGGCGGATTGGCCCCTCATCTCCGGATTGTGGATGTGTATTCGTTGAACGAAGGTCCGGCTAGTTTTCCCATTGAGTTGACCAGTGATTTCGATGGGTCCTTGGAAGTAGAACGAGGCGATCTCGTGAGCATTTCCGATCACGAGAGGAAGCCGGAAAAGAAGGAAAAGAAGGAAAAGAAGAAGGCCAAAGAGAATGAAGACAAGGATTTTGAAAGCCAGAGAAAGGACATATTGGAATGCATGCTAAGAAAGGAAAGGGATGTCGTGTCGTACGAGACTAAAAAGAAGAAGAAGAAGAAGAAGGAAAAGAAAAGGGAACAGACGGAAAACCTTCCTAATGATGGGATGGCAGCTAATGTCATGAACATCTCCAATGACTCGTTGGAGAAAGTCCAAGATGAAGGCCGTACAAATAAAGGCAAGAAGAAAAGGAAAAGATTATATGATGCACATGTGGGAGAACCATTGGAGATCTCTCAAGACAGCCAGTCATCAGAAGCAGTTATGAATGAAAATATTGGTCAGTTAGCTAGTCACACAATGGCAAAGAAGACCTTGATGGTCCCGCCAGATGAGAACGTTCCTGATGAAGGTGTCAAAAAGAAAAAGAAGTCTATTCTCCGTCAAGAGGATCAATCTGGCCCAATCTCACATGTAGAGGTATGCCAGAAAAAGAAGAAAAATAAAAACGAATCTGGCGTAGTACCTTTGGGTCTATGCCCAGTGGAGGAAAATGATCGGGTCCTCAATGAAGCCATTATTCAGAAAGTAAAGAAGGGAAAAAATAACATATTTGATGGAGAACCTCTTGCCAATGTGCAAATTCAGCAGTCTGAAACTGCTCCCAAAGACAATGCAACGCAATCGGTGAAGGAGAGCCAGAGCAAGAAAAAGAAAAAGTCGGAAAAGGATCGTGTGGATATCGCCCCAGATGATGAAGAAGTAATACTGGAAGACGCCCCTTTCAAACACCCATTAGAATATGAGCCAATCTCATTAAAAACGAAAAAATCGGGTCAAAGGAAAAAAATATCCGAGTGTGATTTAATTGAAAAGCCGAACCCAACACCTTCAAAACTGATTGAAAACGAAGCCTCAGAAAACCTGCCGGACATCTTGTCACAAGAAAGTATTGAGAATAATAAGACAATTAGGAAGAAGAAGAAGAAAAAGAAACGGTCCAAAGGAGTACAAGAATGGGAAATCTCCGACTTTACCCCATCTGAAAAGTCAATGAAAGAAAGCATAAATCATCACTCTCCAGAAGCACCAGGACAGGATGCCATCAACCTATCTGGAGTTGAAGAACCACCTCTAAAAAAGAAAAAGAAGAAGAAATCCAAAGATAGGGCCGACAATGATCCCTTGGAGAACCCTTCATTTACCTTGTCTGAGGAGTGGCTCCCAATCGCCAACAAGAATCGATCTGGCCAAGGCGGATGTACGCAGCCAACAAGAATCGATCTCAAGAACCTTTGGAAGATGACCTCAAGACCACGTCTGAAGTTGATGAACCACGTCCAAAAAGGAAAAAGAAGAAGAAATCCAAAGATAGGGCCGACAATGATCCCTTGGAGAACCCTTCATTTACCTTGTCTGAGGAGTGGCTCCCAATCGCCAACAAGAATCGATCTCAAGAACCTTTGGAAGATGACCTCAAGACCACGTCTGAAGTTGATGAACC
>NC_081451.1:9495088-9590624 GCF_007210705.1 Tigriopus californicus
ACAATGATCCCTTGGAGAACCCTTCATTTACCTTGTCTGAGGAGTTGCTCCCAATCGCCAACAAGAATCGATCTCAAGAAACTCTTCTTGAAGATAATTTCAAGACCAGTTATGAAGTTCAAGAACCGCCGCCTCTAAAAAAGAAAAAGAAGAAGAAGTCCAAAGATAGGACTGAGAATGATACCTTGGTGAACCCCGCATCACCTGAAGAGCCGCTTTCAAGAACGAAATTGACAAAGAAGAAGAAACGATCGCAAGAGACGGCCAAAGATGTGGCTTTAGTGGAAATTGTTATGCCTGAAGAGCTTTCTCCGATAAAGAAAAAGAAGAAGAAATTGAAGGAGCGAATTCAAAATGATACCTTGAAGAACCCCAATCCTGAAATGGACGAGACTCCAACCGATGTGTGTGTTCGATTGAAGAAGCCAAAACAGGTCACTTCAAAAGACTCACTAGAGAATGAGTCCTTAGTGTCCGTGGCCAAGAAAAATAAAACCCCTCTGGAAGCTCCAAAGAGGAAAAAAAAGGCCAAGAAGTCCATTGAAATTCCAATAGAAATAGAGGGAGAACCTGCCAAGAAAATGAAGAAATCAGAGGGCAGGACCGTGTTTGAATTCGTTACAAACCAACCAATCACGGAAAAGAATAAAAACCAAACAGATGATGAAGCAAGTTGTAAGCCTCGAGAAAAGTTCCACAACAAGATGAAGAAGAAGAAAAAGACCAAGGAAAAGAATAAGATCCCTACAGAGCATGAGTTGATTTCGGGAGAAGAACCCGAAAGTAACACAGACAATGGATTGACTAAAAAGAAGAAAAGAAAGACGAAAGCACTTGTTCACGAAGATTCTACTGAACCACCTGAAAAGAAACAAAAGAAGGCTATCGGTACCCATGAAACTATACCACCTGAAGAATCCCAATCCCTTGGAAATGTTTCACTTGGCTGTGTTATGGAACCAATAGACCCAAAAAAGAAAAAAAAGAAGAAAAAGAAGAAGAACGTGTCAAAGGAAAACCAGGATGAAACCATGGGATGGGGCTCCATTTCGCGTATTGAAAATCCCAAAAGAACGGAACAAATGTGTGCCTTAAACCAATCAATTGAAGATCCAATGTCCGACCCTAATATGAAAGAGGGTGGAACTAAAAATAATGCGTCAATGGAGTCCAATGCAAACCCTAAGTTGTTCTCCAATTCAGAAACAAGAACAGGAAATGAAAGTAATAGTCTAGAAGGTGCAGATAGGGTGGGACACTCAAATAAACCCGACAATCAGTCGGTGGGTTCCGTGGAACATGTTGATTCCATGATAGAGGGACGAATCCAAAAAGAAGTAGTGGAGGAAAATAGGGCACCCTCCAACTGCGTTAATCCAGAAACCGGAGTGGATAATCAAGACGCAAGTCAGCCTTTGGGTTCAGTAGAAAACGGATCGGTCCACATGGAGCAAAGTATTTCGTCTAATGCCGAATCAAGACTGGCAATTGAAAAACCTGATCAAACCTGTGATTCAATGGAACATGGACCAACCTCTGTGGAACAAAGGATGGAACTCTCAACATCCTCGAGTCAAGACACAAAAATGACCAATGTCGAACCAACTATACCTTTGATTGAGAGATTACCCGAAAGAGAACCCTTGACTGAAGTACAAGATGTGGAACAACCCTCAATTTCCTTCAGTGCCAGTGCCTCGTCCAACACAACAATTGACCAAGGAAGACTCGTGAAGACGCCAAAGCGAGTTCCAGGTCCCAGTAAAAGTGAGCAAGTGACCTTTGAGCCTGAAACGGCGGATAGCATCTCAGATAATGACACGATTCGAGGTCGGTTAGATGAGGTGGTCAAAGGTCTTTGCATTGGATCATCCAGTGACTATGAGCCCTCTTTATCTTCTTATCGATCATCTAATTCCTCAAGTCCCCAAAGTGTATTACTTAACGAGGATGAGAGGTCCGACCCAAATGCAGAGCCATTGGCCGTTCCAAATACTCCTCCTGATGCCATTGACGCTGAGCCAGATGCCGTTGACGAACCTGTCGAAGAAAATGAGGAAGCATCCCAATCGATAATCCCGAAAAATGTTGCTCAAGAGAGGAGCGTGATTGAAGGTTATCAAGACTCTTCGGACGAGGAACCAGTCATCTCGAGGTTAGTGGCTAAAACTACTTTTAGACTTCTAAGATTTATATATATAACCATGACTATGCGACCAACGCAACGTTTAGTCCATTCAAGAGGCCCTTGCGGCATGAGTTAAAGCAAATAAGTTATTGCAGGAGTTAGCTCATATTCTTTTCTTATCTTATGATGTTTTAACCCAAAAGCAGTGCTTTATTTTCTTTTCTTCTTTTTTGGCTGACTACCAGTTATCAGCATTTCAAGGTGGAATATTTATGATTTGCACTTAGCTCTTGAAATATTGTATTCCAAGGCCAAGTTTATGGTGATAATATAATATAATATATTATATAATCCCTATAATCTACAGCAGCAAAAAAAAAACCGCTTCATAAATTCATCAGCCATCTACAAATAACCTTGAGTGAGAGATTTTTGATGAGCCATGTTCATGCCCACCTATGAATTCTTAAATCTGATCTTAATCCTAGGACTCGGAGCGATTGGCAAGCTGCTGATGGCCAGTTAAACGAAGTATGGAACCGCTTCAATGAGCGTCTGGACAATGAAACCGCCCTCAATCCCCCCACCGATCCCAAGACCCCCGCCTCCAACTCTGAGGGCGTGACCGATGAGCCCGACGATGACAACAACACCTTCGAACATCTTGCTGAGAAGCGGCGTAAACACAGAGAGAAAATAGCCCAAGGCTCATCTTTGAAGAAGTATCGCTTTAGAGCCGATACGATCTTGGAGGACCTTTTGAGCATCTCGGATTCGGAAGAGATTCCAAACCATTCCGTGGCTAAGCCCACGCCCAGAGATATCAAGGAAACTTTGCCTTTGGACGCCGTTATCAAACTTCCCACCTTCAAATCACAGTCATTTCCATCCGTTGCAAAGGTAAGTGGAGGGGATTATTGTTGCCCTTGGTTTTGGCCATGTGAAAATGCAAAGGAGTTTTATTGAATGTTCATTAACAAGTAACTTTTCACTCCAAGTAGATGGAGATATTTTATTTTGTGGGTAAAATATAAAGCAGGAGTGTAATTTCATTTTCAAAATGTTTTTTTTTTCTTCCAAAAATTAAATTTGCCTGATTTTAACCTTTTTTGGAATGTTGCCATGACAATGCACGGACTTCTAGAGATGTGGACTGCCAATGGAAGCGAAAATTTCTCATCTCGTAAACCGTTTATCTTATTCCAAACAAGCACTAAGATCTTGTTGAATAGATGAACTTGGCCCAGTTTGAGCTCAAACCCATGTTGAGTGAACTCGGGAGACATGTTCAAAGTTATGAAGTAAACACTACATAAAATTTGAATTTTCGGCCTGCTCTTGGTCAGCTACATAGGCTTTTGACAACATAACTTTGAAACGATCGACTTTGCATATAAATGATATAAAATTGACCTACCGTTAATTGAAAAGATCTACGTTTCTTATTTTATTACTTTAATTCGAAAAGTGGCTCAGAGTGGCTATGACCAAGAGCAGGCCGATTTGCCGGGAAGCTCATTCGCGGTCCATATTTTTAGAAGTCCGTGGACAATGCTAGCCCTAAGAGGTAGTCGATTGCTAAAAAAAACCTTAGGAAAAGCAGTTTGAAAATGCAGGATTTTTGATGAATCTGTAGTATTTGATGCAGCAAAATGGATTTTGTTAAGACATAATGAACAACAATTTATTTTGATCTTGAATCCACGTTTTGGCTTTTTATTTTTCTGTCAATTTGTGATATCTTGTCAAACATTGCAATATTTCTTCCTCTGTTGAAGGATTTTCGAACTAAATACACGAAAGTTCACTTGTAAACTAAACCAAGATGCGATTAGGTTTAATAACGGCTCAAGTGCTGATTCGATTTTCTTCCACTATATTTTTCGCCAACTAACTAACTTTTGGTAAGTAAAACATTTCCAAATGAATGAATTAGTCCAATTGTAAATGTGTGGCATCCAAAACTCCTTGGAAACGGCTTGAGCAAAGATGGATTTGGTTTGGATTTTGTAGATGGTCACGTTCGTGTTCAATGAGAACATTCGATTACCTCCGTTGAACCAAGAGGAGGACCCTGCACTCGTCAGAAGGGCATTTGGGTCCCGATTGAAGAAGCTTGAATCCCAGTATCCCTCATTCAAGCATGGCTTCTTCAGCGATATCGAGGATGAAGTCATTTTGTTGAGATTCGGCAAACTCATCCGAGTACTTCAATTCACTGTCAAGGAATCTCAAAATTTGGTCCTGGCATTGACCAACTACCGCAAAGGCGGCCAGACAGGTAACAAAATTACTTTTTTGATGTTTGGTGGGCTAGGGTTGATCCTTTAACTCCTGTAGCCCGTCAACATTTTTCGTATCTTCTGGGCCTTTTTAAACGCCACAGAATATTTTACCGGTTTTATAAAAATCAAAAAAATATTTTTTTGTCTAATTTTTAGCAGTAATAGGTAGCCTCCAAAATATGAATCAACAATTTCAAAAATATCTTTTTTAATTTTTGCACCTTTTTTTTTTATTTTTTTTTTCTTAAAGCCGCCACGGAATATTTTCCTGGTGCTTTTGAAATAAAAGACATTGATTAGTCAAATAATCAATTAATAAGATTGTATCAATTGTTTTTACTATTCATTACAAGGATGCATGCAATCTCCGATAGTATTAAGATTTAAGTCAATAATAGGTGTATTTGGTCTGCTAACGAAATTGACTAAATAGAGAGGGATAGCCGTTGATGGTGGAATTGATCTGGGATGCTTATAAATAATTGTCCACATCTGACTTGAAAGATCGGATCAATTACATAAACGTGCTTCCTATTAATTAGATTGCGTAAAAAATTGAGAAATCCTCTGTCATCGCTTTGGTTTGTTGGATGCATCACAAGAAGATGAATTTTTTTTTTAGAAAATGAAGGTAGAAGAATGAACGGAATAGAAAAAGAGTATTTCTTCGTTTTCCTTCGGTGTTGACGGCGTTTTTATTGAATCAGGTTTAAACTCTGACTCATGTTTGCTTTTTTTGGTCAATTTAACAATTAGCCAAGGACTTTCACAAATTTTTGAAATTCTGTTCCCTATGTAATGTGAAGGAAACTCAAGGAAAAATATAGTTTGACACCCTGATTCTGGCCATTTTGTGGAGGTAGAATTTAGGCAAATTTCACACCCAAACAGCACATGGCATAGACTAAATTCCTCTTATATTTCAATTTGCCTGCTGAGTACAGCAAAATAGCATTCTTACATTGATCCACGATATTAGCACAACGGTAGATCTACGCCAAAAATGACATATTTTTGATGTTTTGGATCTCAACTCACTCGAAAGTTCAACATTCAATGAGGGATGAATTTGCTGAAGTGCTCACGTGATTTCAGATTCCCTAGACAAAAAATAAAGACATCCATTCTGTCAATTATTTAGTGATTTTAAGATCAAACATGGCGCACTCAGCAATGACTGCGTGCTATATGTGGTCAAGAATTGCCATTAAGTTACCCTCACAGTGCTGCACTGCAATTATTATATATAATTATGCCATTATGGGATCAAATAAATAATCAATGGAGGTTGCGACTAAGGCTACCAATTTACATTTTCAGTGGCATGTGGCATCACTAGCGGAACATTGGAAACCCGTTAGTTAGTCACAATAAGTCACCCTGATGTTTCTTCGATCAAACCAGGGTTGCCTTTTTGGTCAAACCTTTGACGTTGCGTTGGAAACGGCTGGGCCTTTGACTTTCCTTGCTTTCTAGCAATCCTGATCCTGAAAATCTATTTGATCTCATCCATGGACAAGGGCCATGGCTGAACGAATTGAAGCCAATATCGCAATAAGGGTCCTTATTTGCAACGTCACATGGCCCAAAGAAAACGGGAAGAGGCACCGTAGATTGCTAAATAAACTGCTCTTGCCTTGCCTTGAACGCAATTTCTTTTCCGGACATTATGTGACCCGAGGCACTAATTGAAAATAAGATTTGAATAGAACTAGCCAAAAACAGGTCAAACGCATTTTAATTCAATAACAAGAAATCGGCCCAATCGGCTCTTTTTTTGGTAGCGGCTGAATGACAAAGCGCCCTCTGGAGTGCAGAACGTAAAACATATTTCGTGCAGCGTAAGGGGGCTATGACTGCCACTTGCCCAATCAAAGCAATGCAATGGAATTCAGAGGAAATGTCACAAACCTGAGAGGATGCCCTTATTTGACATTTTTGAGATGGGTTTAGGGATCCAAGTGGCTCTCGCATGAATTGTGCGGGTCCAGTAAAGTTTGGATGTCTTAAAAAAATGTCCCTTGTCCAACTCTGTCAGGTCGGGCACAAAACGTAAGAATCAATTTGATGTGTACCCGGTAGGCTCAAACTGAGCTGAATTAGATAGTTTAAACTAGATGGCTAGTCAGAGAAACGACACTCACGAGATTTCTGAGATATTTTTTTTGGCTCCCTCGCCGCTGCCTGGTGTGTGCGATGGGGATCGGCTTTAAACACATTTAGTTACGTGATTCTCAAAATCAAGTTCCAAAGAGAAATCGATCAGCCCGACACTCTGCTGCCCAACTACCTAAAAGTGTGCAAAGCAAAGTCTCAAGTGGCTTGGTTGGAGTGACATTTCTTTCACAAGCCCTCTAGTAGTGATGTTTGTCTAAATTCTCCCTCCTCAAAATGCCCAAAACCATTGTGCCAGGATGGATGCTTCAAATTTCAGCATCGACATTCTTTTGAAGAGTGTTTGTTAACCGCTCACGTGTGAAAAGTGATAAAATCGCTTGACCAGAACCTGAATGTTCCTTGGCCTTTCAGTCCACTTTTGAAGAGGTTCATATTATATCAGGTTCAATCGAACTATATTTCTTTGCTAGCTGACCGAAAGAAGGCCCGATCTTACTTGTCCGCCTACGTGGGACTTCCTTTGCTCCATTATCGTCGATTGGCCGATATCTTCCAACGTGTGACGTTCCTCCTCACCCGTGAGAGTGAGGCTACCCTTTTTAGTCCCGAAACAATCAAGAAGATCGTTCAATTCTTCAACAAACACGGCGTGGACAAAGTCGGCGAATGTCGGAAAGCCGCCGGAATCAATCCCATTGTCGGGGATCACGTCATTCATGACATGTATTGGCAGCATCGGATCATCAAGAACGATTTGAAGAAGCCATTGCGGAGGTAAGAAAGTCGTTATTGTCGAAGTGGATGGTGGATCGGATTCATTCTTAATGTGGGTCCCACGACAAATTGGCGGGGAGATAGAAAATTTTTGGGGTCTTCTTGGAACCAAATTGGCCGTTCGTGTTTGGTCAGCATTCCATTTTTCATTGGTTCAAATTGACAATTTGGCATTTGCTAGCCATAAACCTCAAATGAATAAGTAACCACCATGTAGGATTAGGGATGTGAGACCAATTAGGGACCAGATTTTGAGTCGATCAAAATCTGATGAAAAATATATGAATACTGGAAATATTGAACTGTGTCAGTTTGAAAAAGGTTTGCCAATAATTTGCCAAAGGATGATCATACCCTTCGATTTATTTTTAAAACATAGAAATTGCTGCCATTGACATCAAAGGCAGATCCGGAATGATTTGAGATTGTGAAAATAGCTAATAAATATCTGAAATGTAAAACAGGTCATAATCTAGGTGTGGTAAGTTCTATCAGATTTAAAAAAGACAGTTGATTAGAAAATTTGAGGCGCAAAAAATATTTGATTTAATCTTGAGGTGTGAATAATGGTGTCGCAAATATGATCTTACTATTACGGTTGTGGGATCAAAGAAATTGTGATATTATGGGATCAAAGTATGTTTTCAAAGGCACATTTAAGCTTTGTTCCAACCCAAGTTTTATGCTCATTTGTAGAGCACCTTCAAGCCCTCGAGAATCCAGGTTAGTCCGAATGATGACTTTTTGGTCTCCTTTTTTTTGTTCAATTTGCTGCCCCCAAATATTTGATTGATGTTATTTTTTTCACCCACGTGGACAAGTTTTTGAGTAAAACCCCTGATCAACCCTTTATTCAAGGGCTAAACAAATCCAAGGGAAATACATAATCAAATTTTAATTTCTTTCATTAAAAAAATAGAAAAAATGGCTAAAGTTTGACAAAAACAAGAGTGAAGGTTATTATTTCTGCCAGTTTTGTGGACCATGAAATACACTTCAATCAATCAGTTGGTATCGTATTTGGTCACAAGCATCTCCAAGCACTTGTTCAGATACATTGAGTAGGAGACACTTGCGGCCTTGATAACATAATAGACTTATATGTCATTTCGTTTCGGCATTCCTTGTTGTTTAATTTAAAATATGGCAATATATCACTTTATCTTTGTGAGCACTTTACTTCAAAGGACTACTCTTGATTCGCAAACTTCATCTCAATTTCAGCTTATATTTTGCAAAATTTCAAAACATTTTTGAGTCATCCAAGCTATGTACGTAATGTGGGATTTAAATTGTGCATCCGTAGTTACATCCAAGCCTGTTTGACGAAATTAAAAAGACAAAACGGAAACAAACGGTCCCAACTTTGAAAATGGGCTCTTAAAATCGGGTCTGGATCCTCTCTCTCGAAACTAAAATCCAATTTCGGAGCTCATTCACCAGAAAATCCTGCCTTCACCAGAAATATTCATAATTGTCTCGCATGATCATCGTTTTACCATAGGTTCACACGAGAAGAGTCCTATTATGTGTTGTACAAAGTCCTGAAGCAAGCCAAAACGTATGATGTCAAATCCATCGAATCATCCGAAATCAATTGGCACAAGGTAGCCCACAAACTGGCCCGCATTCCCACCACATGTCACCGGCACTGGGAAACCCGCATCAAGCCCATTATTTTGACTCACTTGGCGGGTAAATTGACTGATTGTTAGGGGACGATAGTCATGTCATTTCTCAATGATGCGCTTTTTATCTTTAGGTGAAGACTGTTTGGAAATGTCTTGGAAACTTAGATTCTACAAACAAGTCTACCATGATCCCAAAGTCTTCCACCGAAGTAACATCAAGTACAAAGACTTGGTGGACAAATACTTTCCAAACCAAACAGTCATGGTATTGCAACGGTAAGTAAGGCATCTATTAATTTTCAATAGGCGATGTCAATTTGACGTCATCAGTATTAGAAACTGTCGCCATCTACCGTTCAAAATGCTTTTTTGCCAAGTGGTTCGTAGCATAACATCGGACGTATTTAGAATGTTGTTCATTCAATGTGGTCAAGACATGCTTAAGCTGACATGTGTTTCAGCATTAAAGGTAAAGCATTGAAGCCCTTAAAAAAATAATGTACTGACTTAGACCACAAACTTCTAAAAATATGGGCTGAGCAAGCTTCCCCCAAAATCAGCTGCTCTAGGTAATCTGATCAATTTTTTCGAATTAAAAAATAGAATACGAAATGTAGACCTCTTTAATTAAATGAAAGTCATTTTTCTATCATTTACTTTTAAAGTGGTTCTTTTCAAGGTTAGATTGTCAAAAGCTTATGCAGATGACCAAAAAAAGGCGTAAAATTCGAATTATGTGTAGTGTTGACTACATAACTTTGGACATATCTCCTGACTTCTCTAAGCATAGTTTTGGGCTCAAATTTGGCCCTATTCAACAAGATCTTATAGTCGTATGAAGTGTATATTTAAAATAAACGGTTAAAGAGATGAGAAATTTTTGCTTCCATTTGCAGTCCACATCTCGAGAAGTCCGTACTTAGACATAGGAATGAATCTTCAGGGTGACTAAGCCTACAGGAAAACAGGAGAGCAGATAATAGCCATATCCGTGGCTTTCTTTCCTCTTTGAACTCTCTGCTTTACTGGCCTCTTGGAATTCGACCCGCCTTTTCTCGTAACTCTGAGCTTAATACTTAGATGGCAGGACAATAGCACCGTAGATAAAGCGCCACTGGAGCCAGATAATCGTGATTTATCTTTTATTTAAAAGAAACCTTGTTTTCTGAATTTCTTCTTTTCTTGGGTCAAATATCTATGTTCAGAGCTCTTGCAAGAGAAAAAGATACCTTTTTGGGTATAACATGAACCCAAGTACTTCTTCATTTTAAGTCTTGTTTTTGAGTTGAAATTTTATTTTGAGATGAAAAGAAAAATAAGGTTAGAAATTGCCAAAAAATAGGTTTTCCTCAAAAGTGGTGAAAAGTATCATCCGAAATTTCGGCTGGCCATTTCGCAATGTATGTATGTACGTATTTTGTCAGTAAGTGAGTTTACTCTTTTTTAGTAAGTGGGGGGAAAAAACAAAACAATAATCTCACTTAGGCAAGGTTTTCACAAATATTCTAACTTGGTTTTTGAAAGATGACTTCGATTGCTCTTGTTTCACTTCTTTTGGGGCTTTGTTCCATAACAAGGACGCTTTTAACCTAAAATTTCACTAGCAAAAATTCTCACTTTATTTGCATTTTGTTCCAGGAAAGACAATGTATTTTTCTGTGTTTCATTTACAAATGTGTGTTTCCCCACAGGCATGCATAGATTTACGATACATTGTACGACATAAAAATAGCTCGTTTGTGGTGTAAAAACTGAATCTCATTCACTAGAGCACTTTGTATGTATTAGATCATCAATTAGAGTGATTAAAAGAATTGTAGAATTGAACCAACACCTACCTGAGACTTTTTTTGCAATTGATTTCTTTTTTGCAATTCTTGGCTGACTCTAGTGATTCAGTGTTTACTTCATGCATTCTTTCTTGTTTGCAGTTGTATGGATAATGATTTCCTAAGGACGGAAAAAGCCTTGCAAATCGAGCGGACGATGGCTAAACTCCCACCTTTGAGTTTCAAGGAGAGCTTGGCGATCTTCATTAAGAGATTTGGTGAATCTAAGAACACCAAATGGGACGACTATCATCTGAAGCACATGGAAGGCATCATTAGCTGTTATGGGGAGCTCAAAGACACCATCGACTTTGAGGATAGTGACGATGAGGGACCCGACTTCACCAAGGATAAGGTCAATGACGTCGTCAATGATTCCTCATGCTCGAACTAATTCCATCATTTGCATTCCCAAAGAAATCTTTTCTAACTTGTGTCACGTTGAAAAATATATACTTGGAGCGGAAGTGCATACAAGATTTTCGCCAATTATCTGCCAATTAAATCATTATCACGTCAAAATTGGAGCAGACCAATCAAATGGAAAAGGGCAGGTTCAACATTCTTCCAGGGAATTAATTTTTCAAGAAGAATTAGAAAACGTGTTCAATTGATGAGCAAGGTGGGAATCGTATGAATCGTTTACAACGTGGGAACCAAGAAAATGTCAGCTCAATCGAGGCAATTGCTTTTTCTACATGTACGTGGGAAAATGAACATCAAATGATTAACAATGTCATCCTTATTGAGTGCCGTGGAAGAACGCACGCCAAAGAGGTTTCTCGGAGATCTTGAAAAATGGAAAAATTAGAACCTGAAACGTCGTTAAAAACCACCCGAAATTACCCTCACTTTGTCAAATACAAAGTGATTGAACACAGAGCCTACATATGAATAACTAAGATTTTTTTCCCTCTTTCTTAGTTGAACACTTCCATCTTATGAGTACGCATTTTGCTCACAGAAGGATAGGAAATCGGAAACAATCGTCCGTTCTTTTTTCATTTTCGTCGTCGGATATAACTTTGAACATCCGTTGCCTTTGTTTTGAAATAGAAACAATTCAGAGTTGGACACGATCCTGAACCTCACGCGACAGCAGAGCCAACCTTGTTCTAATGGAATACGTGGAAGGGATCGGGGTTTTCGACCGTTTTGATCTCATGCCAGGTCAATGAGGTGGTTCAAACGTGTATTGGAACATTCAGGGCATAAATTTTTCAAACGTACTATTGACCAGTTTCCAGTTCTCAACTCTGGCAGTATCGCTTGATACCTCAAGAATCCGTATGCTATAAGGCAAATATGTAGATGGACTTCCGAGAGACGATTTTTCTCTATGTTTAATGTAATATTCCACCCAATTTAGAATCCTGGCCAAGGTTAAGATGCTCAATAGTGCTCTATGCTCCACTTCCTGAATTTCCGATGCCTTTTTACGTCGCAGGACATCTCAACATATGACAACTTGACCAAGAAAAAAAGCTCCAACCAACATGTAATTGCATTTGAAAGGTCTGCTTGAAACAGAAATCAGTTAAAGTTTGATAGATATTAATTTTTTTTTTGATGAAAAGTAAGTAATTGAATTAAATATGATGTTATCAAGAAACAAAAACTTCACTTTGCAAATCCACGCATAATGCCTTAGATAGGGCAAAGCTCCCATCTAAAACCATCGGACGTGTTTGTGCATTGATGGATCATATTGTCTTCCGATTCGTGTAGTCTATAGTCCTTTTCCTTGAGCGGAGGAAGCGCCCTCTGCTCTGTGTAGGCGCGGACAAACAAACGTAGAAACGAGAGAATACGCTTGAAGATGCCAGATTATAAGATATTTTATCAAGAGGTTATTAAATAAACACTTTATTGCCCAAGTACTGTGACACGATGAATAAGCTCCTGAAAGACGTTTCAAGTTCTAGATGCTTAAAATTTCGAACAATTATGACATGTAAAACATCATTTTACAAGAGGTTGTATACGGTATGATTGAAAACATGCCAACACTTTTGCAAGCATCATTTCCAACAATTAGTAGAACAAAAAGCACACTTTCACAAGCTTTTGGAGACAAACTTTGGAAACATCTCTTTTTCTAAACTTAGCAATAGCTTTTAAGCACAGTTTAATGGAAGATCATCTCTCTTTGGATGCCAAAAGTGTCTGTAATTATACCCTTATAGGTATTGTAAAGGTCTCTCAGAAGGGTTGGTGGCGTATTTATGGTGTTGGAAAGGATCAGCAATTAGTTGTTAGGCCAAATATACCTTGTTTAAGTCTGGCATGTTGGAGTGTATTCTTATATTTCTGCCTTTGCTTGTCCGCAACGAGAGCAAGGAGAGGAGAATGAGAAGGACTATTGGGAGGAGCTAGAGCCCTCTAGGAGGAGCCTTTGACTCAAAAATTACCTCAAAAGTAAACTGAGATACATTTATTCGCATCATTCCAAATTAAAATAGCGCAATATTTTTTTCAACTAAATTCAAAATCAAACTTTTGCTGCAATCAAGAAAATTGCATTTTTCATCATCCCAAAGAAAAGTAAATATGGTTTAGTGAACCAAATGGGTCGTTCGATCTAACAAGATTAGTCCTCAATTTACTCATAAGGTCGGCTTTGAATCAAATCCCCCTCTCCGTGTCATGACTGACAGGCATTTTCAACAAATTAATTACCATTTTGATCACATGCAGCCACATTTTATGCACAGTTTCTTAGGTTGGTGTTTGCTCCATTTCACGACTATGTGAAAAACAGGTTTGCTTTCTGAATTCAATACGCAAGATTAATGCCAAATGGGGTATGGGTGTGGAGAATGAATGAAATTTATCGAGTTTATTGACAATTTCGATTCATTCCCCTTAATTTTGTCCAGGGCATTTCACGGACAACGGAACAACCCATTGTACTGTCACTTCAAAAACTCGTCAACGACATTTGCCAACAAATCGATATCAGTAGCACGTTAATAGTTAATCAATTAAGTGTAAAAATGAGCACGGCACATTCTTGTTTTGGTGAGCTCATATTTCAAACATTTTGTAAGGGTGATTTTGAGAAGAAAATCACTCAAGTGTCAAGGCTTTCATGTCGCTAAAGGCCAAGATCAAAGTCCGTGTAGGGGTACTGAGAAAAAATTTAAGACATCAATTTTTGCAGACTGGTTTTGCGTCATGTTCAATGGATTGAGTGCAATAAAGCCTAATTAGCGGTTATTGAAATCGTAACGAATCATTTCTCGCCATTTTAGTCTTTCGGCGGTGGAGTTTAAACCCTTGAACTATTCAGCCACATTGGCTCCTATTTTTTGGCTGAAATACTATATTTGTGATTTAGATATTTGTTAAGTAATGTTCGACCCAAAAGCGACCTCCGACAACCTAACTTGACGTCATTAGGTAGTTGTTGCTTACAGTACCAATAGGGTCATTTTGTATTTAAAGTAGGTCTTAATTGCTTCCTTTTCAGGTCATTCGTTGATGTTATATCAACCAAACCGCAATGATATAATGATCTGTTTCTTTTGAAATACTCTAAAGAGAGGGAGACAAAAGGGAAATGTTTGGGAATGCCGGCACTAAAACTTTGGTTGAGAAATAGGGCATGTGAAGCAAAGGAAATTCAAGAAAAATGTAGTGCCGCAACACTGATTTTCAGCATTTTCAGCATTTTGAGGAGGGAGAAATAAGCCAAACATTGTAGCCAACCTGCCTTTGCACTGGCTCTTGAATCCAATTGAATCTTCAACTTTCTAGTGGGTTGCACTACGAAATTCAAAAATACGTCTTTTTGTGCAGCTGTCACTGCTCTAAGCTATTGGTTCAATATCAACATACTGTTTCCTTCAACAAGCCGGGAACTTATTTAAATGGCAAATTAAGTCTATGTCCGGTACAGGTTAGCTGTTATATTTGTCTTCCTTAAAATGCTCCATATCAGGGTTGCTGCGCTATATTTTTCTTGAATTTCCTTCACTTAACATGCCCTATATCACGGACTTTTAGAGATGTGGACTGGGAACGGAAGCCAAAATTTCGTATCTCCTAGATCGTTCATCTTTTCTAAATAAGCACCTAATACGACCACAAGATCTGGTTGAATAGATGAACTTGGCCAAATTTGAGCCCAAACCTAAGCTTAGAGAACTCAGGAGACATGGTCAAAGTTGTGCAGTAAACAATAGATAAAATTCGAATTTTTCGCCTGCTCGCGGTCAGTTACATTTGCATTTGACAACATAACTTTGAAACAATACACTTTAAAAGTCAATGATATAAAAATGACGTACCTTTAATTGACGAGATGTACGTTTCTTACTTTACTAGTTTAATTCGAAAAGGGCCTCAGAGCTGCTATGACCTAGAGCAAGCCGATTTGGCGGGAAGCTCGTTCGCAGTCCATATTTCTAGAAGTCCATGCCTATAGTCAGCTCTAGAGGACTCTAGTCAGCTCGATTCAGCTGTTCGAGTTGGTCTGTTGGGAGTCCCTTAGTGGCTAGTCAATTCAAATTCCCTAAACAAAGAATATTCAGGTAGACATCTAGGAAATCCTAGACTGTGTTGCATGTACTGATGCCATTAATGTGTCTATGGCGATAGTTGGCCAATTAATAATGCTGAGTTGGAATTTAGAACATCATTTGATGTTTTCATGCCAATCCTATACATACTCCTTGATTTTTTTCGATGCATAAAAAAAAGTAGATCTCAGATTAAGGAAGACAAAATTGTAAAAAAGGTAACCAAAAGGTAATGAAGTTTGCTAAAGAAGGAAAGAAAAAAATGGAACTTTTAACGTTTTACCGCACAAAAAAATGTCATAGTAAAAATACTTAAAAGAAGAAAACATAAATAGCACATAGTAAAAAATGACATGCCTTCATTTGGTTCAATATCAATGCATTCTTGTCAATCACAGAAAGTGTCGATCATTATAAAACTGGAGTCACCAAAATTTGAATGAAACTGGGTTTCTAATGAAAAAAGAAGTTCATACATATTTTCAAAATATTTGCGCTATTTTTTCTATCTTTAGTACCTCAGATATTTCTGGGTCCAATACGCTAAAAAAGGCACAAAAGTCACAACTAATGCATGTATCAATCAAAATTTTTGAAATTTCAAAAAGTTGTCAAAATCACTAATGGAACTTCAAAAATACATTTCAAATCTTTTTCAAGTGTTCAGTGTCCTTGAAATTGACTTTGACATCAAATATTCACTACTTACTTACAGTTGCAGTCTCGTTTTCTCAAAAATGGTGTTCTCTTTCCCAAGAATTGAATCTGTTTTACTTAACGGCTAAATAGAAATAATCAAGCAAAAAAGAGCCGGGAATTTTATAATCAATGGAGGTAGAAGTTATAAACTCAAAAGATATTACAATTGATAACCATCTTCAATGGTCATTTTTGAGCTATAAGTGACACATTGAATCCACAAACGGTCACAAAAATCAAATCAATGCTCCAACTTAAAAAGAAAAGCGCCAAAGAGATGTAGAAATAGGGTTATCTTTCCCCCAAAATGGCAAATTAGGCATTACTTCTTTGACGGAAGAAGATAAAAACCTAGGTTTTAGGAATTTATATTTTTGTTAGCTTTACTTACAAAAAACTCTGTGTTCAAGGAGCTGGTGTATCTGAGCTGTCTAAGGGGCAGCACATAATAAGCAAGGCTCGAGTTATGAATTCAAATCCCGATGTTGGAATTAACCTTCATAAAATTCTTCACGACCTCACGCAACATTTAATACGAAACAGGAGTTTAATAGTCTTTTTCATGGAGGGAGGCAGCGCCCTCTGCTTCGTCTAAGTGCGGACAAACAAAAGTACAAAGGAGAGAATACGCTTTAAGACACCAGATTTTATCAAGGGATTATTAGATGAACAATCTGTTGCTCAAGTACTGTAACACAATGAATAAGCCACCAACTCTTTTGGGAGACGTATCAAATCATTTCATGGATAAAATTCCGAACATTTATGACATGTAAAAAATCATTTAAAAGGAGGTTGCATACTGCATAATTGACACTTTTGCAATCATCATTTCTAGCAATATAAAACTTGCACAAGTTTCTGATGACCAACTTTTAAAACTTCTCTATCTCTAGGCTTAAATCAAGTTTTTTTAGGACAATTTAATGGAAAAAGACGATCACAAAAAAGTTGCTGGTATGCTACAAGTATACAATGTATAGCTCCTTGTTTATTTCAATTTAAATGTCAAAGGTGTTGAAAATGTTACTGTTTTAGGATTTGAAAGGTCTGGCAGAAGAGTTGGTGGTCTATTAAGGTGTTAGAGTGTATCAACAATAAGATGTTCAGCGAAAAATACCTTGTTCAAATTAGGCATCTTAGAGCGCATTTTCATCCCTTTGCGTTTGTTGGTCCGCAAGGAGAGAAGCCGGAGGAGAATGGAAAGGGCTATTGCCAGGCAGAATTCAGAAAAATGCGGCTTTATCTACAAACACTTATGCATAGATTTCTAGACCCTGGATGTCAAACAACCGACCTCTCAGTTGGTTAACAGTACAATAGATGGTCTCCTGAGAATTGATCACAAAATGGTTTATTGTCCTGTTCTATCCAGTGTCTAAAAATCTATGACCTAATGGGAACCTCTACCAAAGTTACTTACTAACAAAATCCTTGATATGTACTCAACGAATGGATGAAGTGACGACACATTTGACAAACTAACACCTTTTCTAAATTGGTACTTAGTATAAAAGTAGCCAAGCCAACTGCAGTACTCATAAAGTAGTGCAGTCCAAACGAGCCATTTAGTTGAAGTGCCAAACACTTTTTTATAACAAAGAAACCAACAAGGAGGATTGGCTTGAGAGCTTTCAACTTTAGTATCCTTTTTTCTGACTTTCTCACCACTTCTAAGAATGGAACCCCCATCAGTACACAAATGAAATGAATTGAAATATCTGATTCAGCTATGAATTAATATAATTTCGGATCCACTAACGATTTAGAGTTGGTAAATTTGGTTCGCCTTGAATGTTCGTATGTTTGATGAGGAATTTGCTCAAAAACTTGTCTTCAAGTCCGATTTGACTTAAAACCTGCCTCAAGATCAATGCATACATATTCCCTCCGAATAGTTGAGGGAAGCACGGTGTGCAATGTTGGAACTAGAGAAAGAAGAGAGGAGGAAATCTTCATTGTTCTAACTACAGTGAGAAACCACCCTGACACTTTTTTGGATCTTGTGAAGCTGCACTGTGCGTACGACACGGAATTACATTGAACATACTCAGTTAAGTGATTTGCAAAATAAAGTTCTGATTTCAGGGAGCCAGTGGGTTGATGCTTTGTTTGTTTGCTTTGGTTGAAACCGAGTAAGGGCGGTTTTACACTACAATGGAAAACCAGGACTGAATCTGGTTTGAAGATGGAAGTTGGATCAGTGCTGGAGTGAGTTCGGGAAAAGACTTGAGTCCAGCAGGGGACTCCAGTCTTTCATTGTGCTCAAGTCAAGCAAATAGACTCATGCGCCAAAAACTCGCCCCAACACTAGTCCTACTCCAATCATCAAACCAGATTCAATCTCGGTTTTCCATCCTAGAGTAAAAGCCGTTGTAACACAATGTAAGTAGATCATCCAAGCACCCTGCAGCCAAACTAACAAAATGTGTTTAAAACATTGCCTCAAGTGGCTTGGTTGTCCAGCAGGGGCGCTAGAGCAAGGAAGCACCACCTTTTTGTGATCACCAAACCTTTCCCGCCAACTTAGGCCTACACAAATGATGCTGAATTTTTCTAATGTCTATTATTGGCATACATGTTGTTCAAAGAGTGTGGCTAATATCATTTTTTGTAATCATTGATGGCAGGTGTTTCAAATAAAACGTTTAAATATACATGATATGACTTCTATCATGTCTTTAAGTACAATTATTGTAAAATAATAATTAGGTATTCTTGGTAAAGCAAGAATTTGCTCTAAACACAATCAGTCAATATGTTTTGCCAATAATAATGTTTCAAGAAAATTGTTTCAGGAACATCTTTACCAACTTTCAAGTAATTTGGTAGCTTGTTTGAATCCATGGTTCCCAATTTGGGAATGGTCCCCAAATCAAAAGTAGGCATATTTCAGCTCTGAGCTACATATTGCTCTTTAAACTCATTTGAATGTTTGAAAATCATGGAAGGAAACATCTCAGCAAATATGACACATTTTTTAATTGACTATTTAGGATCCTCTTGCTAAAAACCCTTTTTAGAGTCTAAAACTCAGATCTAATTGGCTGGACTTTGGTCTTATTCTGTGTGCCTTGAAAGAGCCAGTCTTTTAGGTAAAATTCCTAATAAGTAGAAATCTAAACTCTACTCAAAAGCAACTCATCTATATTTCACCAATGCCTGATGCTTTTTTGTCAAATGTGTGGAATAAAACAAGATTATCAATTGTCCATTATAGATACAATGATATGTTAATTTACACATTTATACATTTACTTTTTTTGCCTATTTGCTTTTCTTAATTGTCAGTGCAAGTTCCTCAAGAATTGATTCTTGTTCATTTTTCTTTCTATCAATGTTTTCGAGCAAATTTGTCCAATATCTTACTTATTTTAAGGACAATTTGCTTGTTTTTTATTCACTTGATGTTCATAGTTATTTCATTTATTCTTTTGACATTTAAAGTTTATTCAGAAATATTTGGTATTTTAACAGAGTTGTATATCAAGGGGATAATTGTTTACTAAAAAAATTACACAGAAATGTACTATGTAGCATGGGCAATCTTGTTTTATTTATACTAAAGCTACTGTCTTAATTCAACACAATGGCCTAAGTTGGCGGCCAAAGGATAGAAATGACAGTAGTATATCAATTACCAACTTTTGGAATCTGCGATTCCAAAAGTTGGTAATCGAGCCACCCAGCACCAAAATTGACTCGACGCGTGGGTAAAGGCTACGCAGGCCAAAATGACGTCATTTGACTCAACGCGTGGGTAAAGGCTGACTGCACCAAAATGACGTGTGCGCCAGGTATGTGTTTATGCATCCGCCAGGCAAGTTCCCCTGCGCAAAAAAATATAGAACGCTCATCGCTCCTCCCAGCACCAAAATTGACTCGACGCGTGGGTAAAGGCTATGCTGGCCAAAATGACGTCATTTGACTCGAAAAGTGGGTAAAGGCTACCTCCACCAAAATGACATGTGCGCCATGTATACATTTATGGATATGTCGGGCAAGCCACGGGCATCCACATGCTCGGAAAAAAATGATGTTCCTCCCCTCCTACACCCACACACAAAATGACTCGTAAGACATGTATGCATCAGTCAGACAACCCTCACCACATTGAACATCACAGAATAGAACGTAAAAGGGGAGGAGTGAAAAATGTCATTGGCGATTGAGTGAGTAAATCACCGATTGAGAAATAGTACGAATAAAGAATCAATCCTAGTGTCTAGTATAAAACGATCTGGATCAGGAATCATACATTGAGTTAAACAAATAATCTTGAAAAAGCACAAAATGTCACAAACATCACCGAGCAACTCTATCGATTGGGCTTTTGAATATGCCAAATATCAACAATCCAAGAAAACTTCCGAGGATCTGAAGGAGGGAGAGGAATATGATGATGATGATGATGACTACAACAACGAAATAATTGAGTGGGAGGATGAGGATGAGGATGGCGATGATGAATGGTGGTATATTGACAAAGATGAGGATGAAGAGGATGAAGAAGACAGGTTCCACATAATCGACCCTGACTTTACCAATGGCGACCTGGCTGAATGTTGGGACTGTGAAAGCAATCACGGTCTACTATTTTGTTGTATTTGCGCATAAGTTTTTATTTTAACAATTGCAAAATAAACGCAATACAAAGATCATCATTGTTTTTCAAATTAGACTCGAATGATAGTTGTAGTGATGGATCAAGGTAAAAGTTTGGATGATTCAATAACTCAGTAGGGGTGGGAATTGAACTCATGAATGACTTTTATGAATTTTCATATGATCTAGCTAAACACAAGCATGATACCAACTGAGCTATTGAGTCATCCACGATAGTGACCATACAAATATACTTATTTAAGAAATATAAGAAGCAAACAAAGATGATATCAGTTTGGAGTTTTGAAGTTATGAATATCAACAGCAATGTGGGGCAATTCACCACAGAGGAGATTGCAATGATTCAGCATGAAGAATCGCGAGGGATAAAGGCGCTCTTAATCAAGTACAAGTGCTTTACCATGATGATACTAACATGTCTGATAATGACGAATATTGTGATATTTTTAGTACGATCAATGTCATCATCCAGCGAGAATTATCATGAAATCATGGAACTCGTACAACATTACTTCAATACTTCCAAATCAACTAATATACAACAAACACATTTAAAGTTATGATGATAGTCTTTTATTGAACGTGAAAGAACATGACAATAATGAAATATAAATGTACAAAACATTATGATGAAACAACATGTAAATCATGATACAGCAATTTTTGAGAAACATTCCGGTTAACAACAAAAAGAGCAGACAACAGAGTTTTTGACAATGTCACAACTACCATAAGGCAATGTATGAATGCCACAGGGTAAAATATATCGTTTGTCATCATAGCTAGAAAAAGCTAATTTATTACTATTTACAATTCTAAGAGAATGATTTACGCTTTGCATGGAAAACTGATTGACTCGAATGGATGTTATAATGCGAATGCATTGTTCAAAGTTACTCAGTGGGATTTTGTTCTTGAATATTTTGGACACACCCTTGCATTTGATCGTGTCAGATGAAACATGCGTCTCGAAAGCATAGCATTTTGATCGCAACCCAACAAATCGTGTAACCAACCTGGAACCGGTTTCGGATTTGAAATATCCTAATTCAGATCGATGAGACTCACTAAACAGAGGATGGTCACGGTCAAAGTTTGAAGTGTCTAAGATATGTATCAATTTGAAAAATGGATTAGTGGTAAACGGTGTTGAAATGAGCAAGCTGTCGGTGTCACTCATTAAAACTTTACATTTACCATCAAATGCGGGTACAATTTTTTCATAATACGATGTATACATGAAAGCTTTACTCAAATCTAAAATGCTGAAGCCAATGGCATAGGCCTGTTTAGCTACAGTTTTAGATGATTGTAGGAAGACTGCAACTAGGTCGGGAGAGATAATAAAATTATTCATAAATCTGGGACTAGTAGTATAGTGTACCAGTTTTTCTTCTGTTTGCGCAAACTTAACTTGCAAATGATTGGATGTGTTTTCAATAAACTTGCCATAGATGCAATTGGCCATCAATTTGAACAAACGTTTTTTGAAGTCTGTTTGAGAACTTTGACGCATTTCAGTGCAATAATCAATGTACTTCTTTAAAAATTGAGATTGACGAAACTTGATGACTCTAAATGTTTTTGTGATTTTCATACCCAATTTTAAGTATAGTTTTAAAGTGACATAATGAACAACATATTTTTTTCGGTCAAAAAATGTTGCCGTGAGTTTGTTCGAGCTTTTGTTTTTCATATTCAACTTTTGCCGACATTTTTTTTGATATGTAGAAAGCAAGTCAATTGTGATTGTTTGCTTTTCAGGAGCTAACGGAAAGCTTTGATGAGCATCATGTAATGATGATGGATATTCCATATCCACCTCAAAGATATATCCATAATCATCATGATCACCGAGATCCATCACATTTAAACAATCTATTTCATTACATGAAAGAAATTGATATTCCCCAATAAGCAGTGATTGACATTGAGCCCAACCATACAAATTGTTAGCATCAATGTACAGTATGTTGTTGCGCTTGGATGGAATCATTTGTTTTCGATCATTACAAACAAAAGTTTTAGATTTAGTTTGATCAGTTTCCAATCGTTGTCCAATAAAAGAAAAACCACCTCGAATGTTTTGCGCAAGTAGCAAAAACATGTCAGGATCTCGAATATGATCAATGTGAATTCCGGTCAATTTCATCATGCAACCATATGCATATCCCGGTAATGAAATATATTGACAAGGATCAAGTTGAAACTTGTCATGCATAGTCTCACGAAAATTAATAAACACATCCGCCAAGAGAGCTGTATCTAGCTTCATGTAAAGCATCATGTAATCTAACATATTGCAACAACTAAATTCTTCAAAAACTTTCGTTGCATGATTATAATCCTCGTCACTCACCATTGAGTCTGTGAGATGATTGAAAAACATTTCCTTGACAGGCATATTGGTGGTCGCTTTCAGCTTCTCAATACTCGAAGCAAACTCATATGGAAAAACACCCTTTCGAAGTAAAAGATTATGTTTATTCATATCTTGAGCAAATCCCATTTGTTCCAACACCCTAAATTGCGATCCAGATTTAGCCAAATCATTGACCAATTCAGCTAATGATCCTTGTAAAAATGACATTGAATCAAGGAAAATGAAATTTCCAAGTTTCAGAGTCCTAATTTTTTCTGTATTCAGAGCCATACACTCAATAGTTGGACAATCCTGATTTAATTTTAAATGTATCAATATCAAATGAGAATCATATCCACTGAAATTGTGACAATAAATATGTACCATCCTGGGTTCTGGTCGATTGAGATTACAAACATTGTGAGCGGCACCTAGAAATTTTCCTGTCAAGTGACAATGATCCCTTACCACGATGTCATCCGAACGGATGAAATCACGCTCACAAATATGACAGGCCTGGGTCTGTTCAAATCTGATTAAATCATCAACGCTCAAAACCATAGGAATGATATCCTTAACAATTATGTCAATTCGTTGACGAGCTATGGCAAGCGTTTGCTGTAAATTAACAATACAATCATAACCAGCGTAATGCTGTTGTAGGACAATCTCATATTTGAAATCCAAAATGATTAATGAATATGAGACAGCTACTTGTTCTTTAAATGTTGAACTGTGATGATGACATTGATTCGGTTGACACGATCTAAAGCAAGAAGTATGCGGGTCTTGACAACAACTCTCCATGTCAAAAAACGCAATGAATGGGGCTTTAAATTTTCTAACAAAATGTTCAAATGCGATGTTTTTCTCTTCGGGTGGGAATTCAAATCGTCTAGGAGTATTATTCAAACAAGCATTCATATGATCCTTCAAAAGTGTTGGACTTGATAGTTTTTGAAAGCAATTGGGGCATGGATGACATTTTTGATATGTTTTTTTACCATTGTCATTACGATAAGTTTTGCGTATAAATGTATCTAAACATTGAACCAGACTGTAATGACTAACGACTTTTCCCGCTTGAAGGCAATTATAAAGGGCTAAATTGACAACATTTGAACCATTAAAGTTGTGAGATGTTCGAATGGGATAAATGTCATCCCCCTCCATATATAACACATGGATGCGGAGTGAAAGTTCATGATTCATACGTTCGAATTTGCCAATCTCTCGAACTTGTACAGCTACATCACCTGAGTGAAGTTTCTTGATAGATTGATTGATGAACGAGTCAATAACAATATCATCAGAACTGTTGGTGAAATGAAATGCAATTGCCCGATAAAAACAATCATTACGGGTATATGCATCCCGACGAATATGGGTGGTTTTCAATTGTTTAGGATGGTTTACGGCCAATAAGTTACAGCCACCATTCAAAGTAGAGCATTTAGATGATTCTACACGAATGTAAAGAATTCGCTCAACTTTCCAGAATGATCCATGCTCGTGAAAATTGTCCATTTTTACATCAATCGAATTGAAACAATCATGAATGTACAGTTCTAAATCATCTTCAGGATGAGCGGTGAAGGAGTCGGATCGAAAAGGAACGAAGAGAATATCATCAATCTCACCATTTTCGTTTGTCTTACTACATTCCACAATAACCACGATGGCAATTTTAAAACGACCCGTAGCGAGAATGGTCCGGAGTAATTGTAAAAGATCATGTTTGATTATGACCAAGACTCGACGGATATCATTCTCATTCTCGAGAGTTACATCATATTCAAATGATCGAGCCGCGCCGTGAAAAGCTCTTTGCCTTTCCACAAATGAGTTTGGGTGCATATGTGTCCGACGATGCGATGACACCCCTGCAATAGTGTCAAAGTTGAGACCACAAACCCAACACTGATAATGCATTGGTGTGTTCGAATGTTTTCTCTGATTGTGATTTTCCAATGCGTTCTTTCGACTAAATCCCACTTGACACAGGTCACAAAAAAATGGTTTGCCACTAGTATTGCCACTCGTCATCATTATGCCTGAATCGATACAATATGACATATTTGTAAATTAAAATGAAATATGAATAATAATAAAAAGAGTTACCGAATGTTTATGATAGATGGAGGTGAGATAATGTTAAACTGATGTATCTTGTGCCTGAACTGGATTGTTTATGATAGATGTCTGTGTAACGATGTTAAACATATGAGAACTAAATGTTGAATAAAGATTGGGTTTATATACCAAGGAACATGGACGAGCGTCCGCCGCTGGATTGCACAACAATTGATTTGGCCGCACAAGGAACATGGACGAGCGTGTGGTGCTGAATTGACTAATGACTAAAGTCATATCTACACAAACATGGCCTATGACAATCTACAATGACAAACGATATGATTTACATGAAGATGATGATGTCAATGATGGTGTGGTGATGAATTTATTTTCACTCAACACAGATTATACATTTAACAATACATACTACACAATATTTTGAATTTGCTTGTACAGATTAATGACAGATGTTTTAGACACGGACGCAGCCTGACAAATTTTTGTTATTTCAATTTCCAGTTGTCTATCTTGAATGACTTTATAAAATGAACATGCGATAATTGTGCCCAGCTTAGAATAACTGGTTTCTCTAATGCGATCAACGAGGTCCAACACGTCATTTTGGAGAAAAAATGGGAAATTCAATTCAACACTCATTCGCTCGATGAACGAGCTGGATGTGGCACGGGATTCATAGCCTAGGATTTTTTGAATGCACCATAGTTTATGAGGATCAATGTCAGCCACATAGCATAATTCATGTTCACTTCTCGTGATTCCCTCTGTATTCAGGATATCGTATAGAGCAAATATTGCGATAATAATGTTTTTGAACTTTGACAAACGTTCATCGCATCTGAATTGGCGATATGTGAACATTGTTAAATCTAAAATTCCCAAGGGAATGTGTATGTTGATCATGATGTTGGTTAAACGATTTCGAATTTCACAATCCTCCAATTCATCAATAACTATGTTGCATGTGTCAAAATAGTTTTTATCCGTAACCATTCCACATTGGGTACACACACATTCATCTTCAGGATACGTTATTTCAATGGATGAATGATGGCAGACATGATCCGATGAATGCTCCATATTGATTCAATCGCTTTCGCTCCCACAATGGTAAAACTCCCACTTTGAAATAGAATGATGGTACCCAACGCTCGCACCTTCACGAAGAGAGCTGGAAAATATTGACGATTGGACGTGACTTGACATTCACTTTCATGCTTTAGTCGTTCCTTAAGTTTTGATAACAATATTGATGTATCAAATCGCCCACTGGCACATATATTATGGATGGTCCAAGGGGAAATGAAGCTCATGGGCTGGTTTATTAGTTTGATTATTTCAGTCTGAGCTTCTTCTATTTGATGCAAAAATCGTATTCCGGTGATGGTAACATAACCAGATGTTAAACTGAGTATGAAAGTGTAGGATGACTTCTTAATGATACCTAAATTGCCACAACACTTTAAACCATGCTCCGTCTTGAGAACGTTCCGTCTAATCGTCCATGATTGAGGATGTTCAACCACGGTAGTATATCGAAAGCCGGCCGTTATATTTTGAATCACCGGTAGGTTGTTTTGACGCGCTTGACTCATCGCTTCGACCACTTGCCCATTGTCAATTTAATAGCGTGTTATTTAATCAATGATTTATAAACTGATGTAATCTATGAAACGAGTTGTTCTTGTTTTGATATGCTCACACGCCTGACTCATCTCTTCGACTAATTGCCCATTGTTAATTTAATGGCATATTCGATGAAGTGATGTGGTTCGAGGAGGAGGAGGATGAATGTAACAATGGTGAAACAAGTTGTTCCTGTTTTTGATATGGACACATGCCTGACTCATCGCCTCGACTACTTGCCCATTGTCAATTTAATTGCGGATCATATGATCAATTATTTATAAACTGATGTAATCGATGAAACGAGTTGTTCTTGTTTTTGATACGGACACGCTCGAGGAGGAGGAGGATGAATGTAACAATGGTGAAACAAGTTGTTCCTGTTTTTGATATGGACACACACTCGACTACTTGTCCATTGTTAATTTAATAGCGGATCATATGATCAATGATTCATAAATTGATGTAATTCGAAGATGTAGGTGAATGTAACAATGGTGAAACAAGTTGTTCTTGTTTTTGATACGGACACACACTTGACTCATCGCCTCGACTCATCGCCCATTCTCAATTTAATGGTATGTTTCATGAACTGATGTACTTCGATGAGGAGAATCAGGATTTTTCTTTAAAAGTGAGTGTGGAAAAAGAACAGCGTCATTCGTACAAACATCGTTAGCCAGTCTATTTATCTTGTTTTATTCACAACAACAATATCGCATCATGGCATCTTCTAACAATGTCAACCGGGATGGATATATGACTCTCTCGCCGGAGGTCTTTAGAAGAGGAGCAGGAAGAGGAGGAGCAGAAGAAGAAGAAGAGGAAGAACACGCTGCCCAAGACTTGCTGGGTGATGAGCCATTGATTTATCGCAGTGACAAGTTTTTACTAGATGCCGTGAAGGAGTTTGAAAGAAGGAAGAATAGTTATGGGCCAAATTCACCACCATCATCAACTATCCCATCACCATCGAAGTCAATACCGAAAGACAATGGTGATATGCGGTCATTGGATGATGTGAATGGTCGGGGAAAGAAAAAGAGGATAATGGCGATGATGAATGAAACGACAACAACGACAGCAACGGCAGGAACGACATCACAGTCAACACCGGAGAAATGGACCAAGAGGATGAGAGTCTTTCCCTCTGGTTTGTGGCCTCATATGGATCTTGACCTCGATTATGGATGTAGGGTGGTGGCGCAACACATCACCGTACCACAATCAGCGAAGATTGTCAAGGGCTTTTCATACGATGGCATTGTCATCAAGCGTATATCCATCAAAGATGGAAAAGAACGAGAATAAACGTTCAATCTTAACGTTCAATGAACGTGGAACTTATTCAAAGCGATGAAACAAATTCTCAATGAGCATGAGAGAAAATGCTCTGAATTTCATCAAAACAAGCAACAACAACGACAACAACAGCAGCAAGAACAAGAACAACCTCAACAACCACAACAATAACAATAATAATAGTAATTACAACAATCGTGTTGATTTGTATATATAGATCATGCTGTACGGAAATAAATGGTCATTCATTTGTTTGTATATAAGAAAGTAGTAATAAATGTGACATTGAATCATCATGTATGATATGAGATTACGTTTTCCATTTACCTGGCTCGTGTGCGGTGGTAGTGGTTGTGGTAAGACCACACACGTCTTAAATTTCCTATCCCAAACGAAAGATTTGATTGATAATTCGAATAAACCATTCATCGTTTATTATTACAATCATTGGCAGTCATCATTTTCCGAATTTGAAAAACATGGAATTGTTAGTTCATGGGTATCCGGAATGCCATCGTTAAATGATATAGAAGATCGTATAGCCCCACATCTTGAATCGGGGTCAATCGTTGTTATCGATGATTTTGCCCACAAACTGTCTTCGGATATGATCGAGCTGTTTACCGTGGTTTCACATCATAGCAACTGTGGTGTAATACTTTTATCCCAAAATCTTTTTGACAAGAACCCAATTTTTAGACAGCTCTCTCTCAACAGCACATACATCACAGTGTTCAAAAATCCTCGTGATGGACTTCAGATATCCTCTTTTGCTCGGCAATTGAGCCCATCAAATTATAAATTCATTATAGATAGCTATCATGAAGCCACAAAGAAACCATATTCCTATATGTTTTTCGACAATCATCAGCAAACGTTTGACATGTTACGATTTCGTTCAAATATTTTACCTCACGAAGCTCCCATGACCATTTGGATACCTAAGAACCGATTATAGCTATGGACCTATTGCGCTAAATAATCAGCATATTATTGTGATGAAACTTAAGAAGAAAAATATGAGAGTCAAGCTCAAGTCAAGACTTAAAAACAAGACTCGAGCACGTTTGAGGAAAAGACGAAGAAAAAGAAGACAGCAAAAGAGCAATCCGTCTCATCACTTGACCGCTTCCCAATCCACGTTACGTTCACTGTCCAACAGTCGACGCAAGCGAGGAAGATCAATTCGAATACATCGCAACGAAACACAACGAGTCAAAGACAAACGATGAGATCAATAAAGAAAAAACGAAGAACACACTAAAATCGAATGTTTCCAACCAGAAACAAAATAAAAGAGCAACAAAGCAAAATGCCGAACGTATAGATAGAAAAGCAACGAGATTGACAAGAGTTCAAGCTGAAAAGTATACTGCATTTTTAACAGCCATTAAACGAATGAATGAGTCAGACTTTAAAACGATCGTTCATTATCTTAATGATGAAGCTTGCAATCTGCTTTCGGAATGTATTCACAATTCACTTTGTAACAATGCTATTCCATCCGCTCGAAAAAAAAAATTGAGAGAAGCCTTGTGGGAGAAAAAGCAAATTCTTCGATACATTGCTGAAAGCACCAATGATATTGGAAAAAAACGTAAGCTCATGCCACAGGTGGGTGGAAATATCGGGCTCATTATTTCAGCTGTTTTGCCTATTCTAATGCGACTATTTACTCAACGTTAAATGTCTAAGAACGATTTACAATAACATGGGTGGTATGACTGATATCAATCATGGTTAACACATCATCTTTTGCCGTTATGTACATGGTACCCAAAACCATGTATGATGCATTCATCGCTCAAGCCACGGAAAACAATGCGCGATACATTCGACAAATTAACAACCTAGATGTCAATGATGGCGGACGAGTCACAATAAGAAACGACAATAACATGCGACAATCACAAAAACTCAAAGTCAAGTCGAAAAAACATCAAGATAACAATCAAGATGAAGATTCACCCGCCATTAGCACAAATCATAATCAACAACAACACTATTATAACGATAATAGTGGGAATGTTGATGGTCGTGATGATTTGTCCTCTGATTTGAATGATCCACAGAGAATGTCTGCTTATGCAAAAGACATTTCATCAATCGCATCTGGTAACCAATCGCAGTCAAATGATTTTGATGAGAATGAAAATCCGTCAAATACAGAAACCAAAACATTTCAAAATCAATCCATTCAGGCTATGCCAACGATTCAAAATTATGGTATGCAAGTTGGTCCGAGTATGATGGAAAAGGGTATTCAAACAAATACCACGATGGACATTGATAATATTTATGACAATGATAATGATAATGATGATGATCCCACATCCACACCCTCAAAGCCCACCTCCACCTATTTCTCCAACCCCACGTCATCTAACAATTCACCTTTTGCCCCCTCTTTACCCACTGGCCTTCATCCCCAAACATCTCAACGATCCACGATTAAGCCTTCTAATTATAAGCGCATTGCTCAGAACAATGACAAATTTCGAAGCAGTAGAGCGCGGAAAGCATTCCAACAACGAAACATACATGATGCTGATGATAATGATGATACGATCATGGCGGGAGAAAGAATCCGTGAATTGGACAATGATGTTGACATGTCTGAATTGTCATCATCATCATCATCGATCGATGCATCGCGCCCAACTCGTTGGATAGAACATGGCTCAACGAATCGAAAGGATATCTTTACCCGGAATGTATCTAGACCCAATCGTACTCTAGCATTAGATTTTCAGCCTCAGACCAGATTCAAATCAAAGTCCAGCAAAGTTTCGATGAAAGCTCCATTAAAAGTAACAATTCCTAAAAATGCTCGTCCCATGCTTGATTTGATTCAAAGAAAAGGTGTTCAACCACTTCAGATCGAGAAAGATCGATCTAAAACAATGCGCAATCCAGCCATCATGAACATGACCAAACATTTTACCTCTCCTCAACATGGTGATAGACCAAATCGATACAAGAGTGCAAAAAGAGTTGAATCAGCAACAGCAACGACAACAACATCACCAGTGAATAAAACTGAACCATGGATAATCCTAGGTCAGAAACGCAAGTCGAATGATACAACGGTCAAATTGAACGATAGAATCGAACCCCCTCTAAAATACTTTTTATACAATGATTGAGATGGTATTCAATCGATGAATGAATAAATAAATGAGGAGCGAAAATATAGCATTTTATTTAATCTGTCTCAACAGCATGGTCATATGTATATCATTATCACGATCATTAAATTCAATAAGATTATTTCGTTCATCTACAAATTGGAACTTTAGAGTTTGCAGGGTTGATGTGGCGATGTCATGATATTCAAGGTTCCAAAATTCATAATGAACCCGTTTCCTTGCATCTTCAAAATCAACTGGGAGGATTTTCAGTATGGGTTGAAATCGATCATTATGAATGCAATGCTCGATAATGTCAGATTGTAGAAAAACTTTATCAGGTGGATTCCTAGCGAAATCAATTCGGTTTGAAGCCTTGAACGATGATCTGGGTCTGATGACAATATTTAAAGAATTGCTTTCATCACCCATTTTCAGGAGCCCCAACGCAAAAGCCAGTCGTCGTGAAAACTCTAGTTTGGTCTTTTTTCGGGATTGGATGAAAAGCCGCTGATCACCAATTATGGAAAATTGCACGATAGGATCGGTTGTGTTCTCCATGAACAACAAGTTGATAAATCCCTGCAAATCATTGACAAAATTCAGTGGCGAATACCCACTCATTTTGCCTTGCTTGGATGAATCACCATATGGTGATGCTACATCGGTAAACGAAACGGACTCCTCACGCTTGACATCGTTTTTTCCTCCCACAATTATTTTGATTGAATACTCATTATCCAGTTTGATTCGCATATTGGGTATGCTGATCGAATGAAGACAAATTTGCCACAATCCTTGTTGAGGTAAATGAATGGGATGTGGTAATCGACATAGAAAGTCATTGCCATTATTGTGATTGTTGCCAGACGTTGAAAGGAAGAGAGTCATCGATTTGGACGTTGGATTCATTGGTCTTTTTTCCAAGCAAAAAGTGATACAGCTTTTTTCACATGGAATAACTAGTTGATTGTCATTCAAGATCCTTATAGTCAAATAGTCTAACACAGTTTCATTGAGTAGATGTGAGATGATATTTTTCGGTGCAAAGATGAATTTATCGGGATCATTTGAGTATGTCACGGCTATTGTTTTACTATTAACAGAGTGTTGATCACCGCCATTGAGTTCATCCAATTCAATGCTTAACGTATGGCGTGTACCCGTCGTCTCATGGAGATAAATGATGGCGTGGGTCATGGAAATATACCAAGCATCATTGGGATCGGTCAGGAAATGGAATGGGAATGGTATACGATTTACAGCTCTCTCTTTGTCAATGGAAAATGTAATGTACTTTTGAACGGACATTTCACACACTCCATAACAATTGTATTTTATTCGTCGTCATTATTTGAGACATTCATTTTGCGTGAATAAATATTCTTAGGTAGCCATGAATTATATCGAGTTGGTAAATGTTTCCATTTCACTAGAAATTTTCCATTTTTTTCTTTGATGGTTTTTTCAATTTGAAACATGTTAAAGTCGACTAATGTGATTTCACTATCATAAAAACCACCTTCGACCACATTGTTTTCTTCGTCGAATGCATGGAGAATGTACATGGGAATAGGCATATCGCGAATATCAACAATTTGAAACAGTGTGGGAGTGTTTTGGGTTTGATATGATCGCTGAAACACTCCTCTAGCTTTTGCAATTCTCACAATATCACCCCTTTGATATTTGCGTTTTCTTTGCGATTGAGTACCACGATGGTAGAACATCATGAGACGATCCAACACCCATAAATGATTTTCAGCTTTTTCAGCGTTTTGCGGTGTCATCTTAATGGTTCGATGTTCCGTGGTGTTATACGAAAACATCAAATCATCAATGACATTGACATAACGTTTGGTATGATTTTCGGTCATATATTTATAAATCTTATTTTGAATTGTTTTGTTAAACCTTTCAACACCCGCGCATTTCATGTCTGATTGTGGCAATCGATGAGTGATGTGATGATAATCCAAAAATCACCCAACTCGAGCATTGGTAAACTCAGTACCACGATCGGTAAACAATTCTTGTGGCGGTGTCTGAAAAGCTTGAATCATTTTTTCCAATGCCTTGACCGTCTCGTCAGCCGTTTTTCTTTTCATAGGCCAGCAAAATGCAAATTTGGAAAACATATCAACAGCCGTAAATATATATTTGATGTTGAAATTTGATTTACTGTAAGCGGCCATGTCCACTAAATCAGCTTGAATTTGTTGACGTTTTTTATAGATATAATATGGATTTCTCACTCTCGGACGCTTCACCTCACAATGCATGGTGTATGAATTGATTCCACCCATAGCGCGTCTCATTTTTCGCACGCCTGTGTTCTTGATATTGTTATACTTTGAAACTTTGCTTATTCCACTAAAGGATGCAGGTCGATCGGTTGTCACATAATTTTGATGTAAGTTATAATGAAACTCCATGTTACACTCATTAGATTGAGTCGAAAATATCTCCTTTGGTTATCCTACGATGTTGATATCGTGTATTACTCTGCTGTGGTTGCTGTATCCGATTCATCTTCAATTTCTTAAATCTATTGCCTGAATAAGTTTGGGTTGAGATTGCTTTCTTCTTTCTCTTTTTTCTTTTGGCTTTGCGATCGACATCATTGACGATGTAGTAACTCAATTTTGACAATTGCTGTTTTACTTGTTGAATGGCCGAATCTTTGACATTGTCAATCGTAGATGACAAGTTACTTTTTAAGCTTTGTTTGACATTTTTCCCTTGGAGAAAGTCATCCACTACATTTACACCAGCCTTCATGGCTGATTGTTTGCCTGTCTCAATGATTCGCTGGGCTGGCTGTGATGAAAGCACCTTTTTACCGATATTGGCCATGGTTTTAGCATAAGGGGCAATCTTTCTAAAGATGGATGATAGGATCGATCCAATGCCTCGTCCATTCTGAACATTTCGTTTCCGATTATTAAACATGACGTGATTTGATTTGTATGAAACATATGAATCATGTTGTGCACATGCCAGATTTTTATGTTGGTTTCTTATATATCAATCGCTCATGATGGCTTTCCTCATTTTTTTTTTTTATTTATTTTTTATTTATTATTTTTTTTTTTTTCTAACCAATGCCATGCTCATGAACCTATTTAAGAACATGTTATCGCTCGTCTTGGTTTATTTATTATTGTCATCCCCATCATGGAACAAAGCAAGGGCTATGGTGGTTCAAAAGTTACTACTGGATCAATCGTGTCTGAAGACATTGATCTTTTTTCTATGTTGGATCCCGATCCAATAGTCAAGAGTGGACGAACTGTCACAATTCGCCCACTCTCTGAAAATGTTCAAGGACCATTTCAATTTCATCTAGAACCTCAAGGTTCCGAACACTACCTTCAGCTCAAATCGATTCGATTGACAGGATTGGCTCAAATTAGAACCATGGAGGATGGTGTGGTGCCTCTGAGTGTGAATTTATCGGGTGTCAATCTCTTCCCGGCTAGTTTATTCAAGGCCATTGAAGTCTATGTCAATGATACATTAATTACAGATTTGTCATCCGCATTGTCACCCTACCAGAATTATATTCAAACCATTTTATCTTACAATGAATCAGCTCAAAAGACACATTTACGAGGACAGATGTTCATCATGGATGAAGCTTTCAAGTTTGACAATCTCAAAATATCGAGTGATAATTTGGTTGATGATGATGAAATGAGTAGCGTCAATCAAGGTTTTAAGAAGAGGAGTACATTTTTTCGTGGATCCAAACCCGTGGATTTTTACATACCATTATCTTCAGATTTTCTCCAGTCTGATCGATTACTTCATCCTTCCGCTAGTGTAAAAATACGTCTATTACGAAACACCGATGAATTCTCAATTCTAAGTGACTCTGATCAATCGTTTCGAGTAAAAATGTCCAATCTGCGTATGCACGCTCATTACGTCGAGCTACATGACGCTATTGTGAAGAAACACAACACCATGCTACTACGAGAGCCGGTTGTATATCCCATCACCAGAACCGTTATGCGTGAATATAATCTCGCCTCTGGGATAACATCAAAGTATATTTCACAGCTGTTCACAGGGAAACTTCCTAAAAGTATCGTTATTGGCATGGTATCCGCTCGATCGTTTCATGGAGATCAAAAACTTAATCCATTCAATTTCCAACACTACAATGTTCAAGAATATAGTCTCAAAGTTAACGGAGAATATATTCCGGGGGATTCATTCAAACCGGATTTTGATCATGATCTATACATTCGAGAATACATGGAATTATATCGAAACATAGGAATTGATGTGTCTGAAGATCATGGTAATGTAGTCACACCAGAATTATTCGCCAATGGATGCTTCTTCATGGCTTATGATCTTACCGGTCATCGTTGCAACATGCTTCATAAACATACCACCATTGAAGGCAATGTTGATTTGCCTCTAGTGTTCAAGAAAGCTCTACCGGAAGAAGTAATTGTCATTGTCTATGCCACGTTTGATGCCCACGTCGAAGTTTTCCATGATCGAGGTGTTAAAGTTATTTTCGACTAATCATGTTACAATGGTCAAATGATTACTCAAACAATAGATCCTCATCACATCCTCTCACTAACATTGAAATCGAGTTTGCGCTACGCAATATTTGTTCCAACTTTAACGGTGTGTTTTCGTGTAATAATATTCCACATTACATTCGTGATGGGTCGATTATTTGTAACTTATCAAATGATGTTAGTCCTGGCACACATTTTGTCACTATAATCATTCAGGATGATTGTATTCGTTACATAGATACGTTTGGTATTCCCTGTTTCATTCCCGAAATCAATAAATTCATGTTCAGTCTAGATAAACCCATTTTCTTCAATTCCATTCAAATTCAGGACTTTCGATCATCCCATTGTGGGTTCTATTGCATTCTATTTTGTTTACATAATTGCATTGATCCATCACTACAACTATCATTCGAGTCTAATTTGAAAAACAATGATGATCTTTGTATTGCGTTTATTTTGCAATTGTTAAAATAAAAACTTCCTGATCCAGATCGTTTTATACTAGACACTAGGATTGATTCTTTATTCGTACTATTTCTCAATCGGTGATTTACTCACTCAATCGCTGATGACATTTTTCACTCCTCCCCTTTTACGTTCTATTCTGTGATGTTCAATGTGGTGAGGCTTGTCTGAATGATGCATACATGTCTTACGAGTCATTTTGTGTGTGGGTGTAGGAGGGGAGGAACATCATTTTTTTCCGAGCATGTGGATGCCCATGGCTTGCCCGACATATCCATAAATATATATATGGCGCACATGTCATTTTGGTGGAGGTAGCCTTTACCCACTTTTCGAGTCAAATGACGTCATTTTGGCCTGCGTAGCCTTTACCCACGCGTCGAGTCAATTTTGGTGCTGGGAGGAGTGATGAGCGTTCTATATTTTTTTGCGCAGGGGAACTTGCCTGGCGGATGCATAAACACATACCTGGCGCACACGTCATTTTGGTGCAGTCAGCCTTTACCCACGCGTTGAGTCAAATGACGTCATTTTGGCCTGCGTAGCCTTTACCCACGCGTCGAGTCAATTTTGGTGCTGGGTGGCTCGATTACCAACTTTTGGAATCGCAGATTTCAAAAGTTGGTAATTGATATACTACTAATGACGTTTCCTTTCTTTAGAGTCCCTGTCCAGAGTGACTCTTCTCTCTCTAGAGCTTTAGTTCTAACTAACGTGGATTCATGGTTTTCGCCTTTTTAGAATGGAAGAATGTGTGTGAGTTTTTTTCACAAATTTCCTGCATTTCGATTTCAAAACCTTTGCTTTCTTCAAATTCGCAATCTAAGGTTACGAAAGGGTTGAAAAAAAAAATATTGAACATAAAGCAAAACAATTAGGTTAAAAGTGAACATGACGTTACTTTGTTCACATTATAGGGGTCTTCTCTGCATAAATAAACGATTTTGCAATCCCTTGCAATATCACTTTCAACATTCCTATTATGAATATTTTTGAACAAAATGTTGTGGAACTTTTACTGCTAAACTTCATTGACAACAATGGCAGGTCATGCAAATGGATGTTTAAATGCTCTGTATCTCGTTCAATTAGTTGAATGCAAAACTGATCAACCTTTCAAAAAAATCAAAAACATATTTTTTGTAAATCTATATCTTGTTTGCTTTGATTTCTTATTTCAAGCCAGACAAACATTATGCAAAATGACCAAAACTGTTGCTCACAATTTTGTTAGTTAGAAAACCAATGGAAGGTGTTTTTGTGTTTCCATTGAAACTTATTAAGGCTTTTTAACCACCGTGTTCCTTCGCGCGTGAGAACTTGATGACTTGATGACCGAGAAATTCGACAGTTGGTCACGATGAGGACAAGCGGGAAAAGCGCCGAACTTCTGCTGGTTTTCTTGGTTCAAATTATGACGATTGCCTCTATTGAGCATGGAAGAAGCCGAACTTCCATAATCCACCAATTAGCAGGTGATTATTAAGATTTCCCAGCAATGGTTGTACAAGCACCTTATTCTGGGATTGTTTGTTTGGTTTTTTCTTCCGAAGTCTCTCGCTCAGACTACAATCTGATGCTAAGTGTTCTAATTAGGTGTTGTCTTGCTCCATGTCACAGAAGCCATCAAATTGTACCTTACCTTTAAGAATAAGCGCAGTCATGCCCATTTAAAGGGGTTAAAGAAGCACTTTATGGTGCATTTGAATACTGCAAAGAAGCTTGAACTTTTTTTGGCCAGGATAAAGGGCCAGGGAGTACCATAAAACACCCTCACTTAGCACATCTGAGGGGAAAAATGTTTGTAAACTTGGTGTCTTGACCAACATGCAATAAATGATAGCTGTATTCTAGGCAGATTTCTTTGCTTCCGGCAAAATTATTGCACACCCTCAAAGTGTCCAAGAGTTGTCTTTAGGAGGGAATTAACAAAGGAGCCCAATGAAAATACCACAACCCCCATATGGACAACTTGTGTTTTTTCAAGGAAAGCTCAGACTGCTGGAATCAGCGGGCCAGGCTTTTTAAATGTCTATTGTTCAATGAGAATATATCTTTTGTGATATTAGAAGTGTAAGCCCAATGTCATTTGAATAGCATCCACGGAAGAGGTGGACTTGATTGTTTTAATCTGTCTGAATTCTTGAAGGCTTTTACTTTCTTGTAAGATGAGCATTAAACTTCAATGATCATTAGAATTAATCCTAAATTCTGGTTAGGTCAAAGCTCATGAATGCTTGTGAAAACGTAGAGTATCAGATACCTTTCATATCTTCTCTGAATATGGTACATACAGTCCCATAAATAATATACAAATTGCATCCATTCCTTCT
Organism: Tigriopus californicus; assembly: GCF_007210705.1. Taxonomy (NCBI): domain Eukaryota; kingdom Metazoa; phylum Arthropoda; class Copepoda; order Harpacticoida; family Harpacticidae; genus Tigriopus; species Tigriopus californicus. Next base: position 9,533,559 of record NC_081451.1, read on the forward strand.
TTTTTGTTTCCATTTTAAACCTACTTCATTTTGTGCACAGAAAAGGTCTAAAAAAAAGAGATAGGATCTTACTTAGCTTCTCTTACTTTATGATGTTCTCCCTTCGTTTTTTCACTTGAGGAAGCTACCATCCATCTAAAAGTTCGTGTTAGTTTTATTTAAAGTCTGATCTGTTTTGCATTTTTTGTTCTTTCTGAGAATTGCATAAGACTAATTGGTTTTCCACGGAAATGTTTTCTTATAATATGTAGGCAGGCTTTGCATATTGACATTTATCTTTTTAAACCAATAACAAATAACAAAGTGTGTTAATAAATGTCACTAAGGGGCAATTTCTTGTACTGATATATTGAAATATTTGAGGGCAGAGCAAATATGAATGTAATGGAAAAGCTATGATAATGATAAATGATGCTGAGGTCCATTTATCCAAAAGAAAGGTCTGTATCCTGACGAAAATTATAGAAAAAAATGAATGTTTTTGATGAGCCCGGACTCAAGTCATTTCTAAAAGCTTTAAATCCTACCAATCTCTCAAAAATTGAGTAAAAGACTCATGTGCCCTTGGACTTGAGTCCGTACTTGCCCCAACACTACTGATTACGATCCTTTGGCTGATTTAGGAGTTGACCAAATCTTAGATCCTTTGCTTTTTGTCTCTTGCTCAATCATTTTTGATCACAGAAATACATTCATGTTTGTGACTGATTTGCTCATTTTTAATTTTGATGCAGTTTCATAGGAAAAACTTAGCACTGAAATCTAGATTTTTTGCTTAGCCGCTGTTTACAGTTTTGACTTGAAGTAGTCAAAAGCCAAATTTGATGTGTACAAATCAACTTTCTGGCAACTAGCAGGTAAAAACCTACTTTTCTTTTGCTTGTGAAAAGAAAGCCAGAAAATGAAATCAGTGAGTTTTGGGTTGCATTTGCATTGTTGAGAGTGAAACTTAAGTCCATGAAAACCGGTTTTCATAAATGAAAAGAGCAAGTTAAGACTTGAATAAATGCAGCTGCCCTAGTTTTTTGGGGGGTTTCCTATTTATGAAAAGTTATATTCCTTGCCTGCCTCTACTGACCAAAGCCTTACTCTTCTTTGTTAGGTCAACATAACCAGGATTGCATGGTGATCATGTGTAATGAACGGATTCCCATGGGAGACTTGAGTGATTCGCCTACTCCTTGTTCATTATTTGCCCCCTCCAAAAAAAACAGCGGTTATGAGGACAAAAAACTCAGGAAGAAATCTCATTCTATATTCTTGGACTTCTGTGGTGAATTTGAGACTACCACCAACTTTCTTGAGAGGTCATACCACTTTGGCCATGACTTTGTCACTAAGGGTTTGTTCCATGAGAACAACAACATCTACTTGTTTGTTCAAGATCTGACGGAAGTGGAACAATTTGAAGGCTATAAAAAGCTAATTCGTCACGAATCCTTGACCATAGTCCTGGAAAAAGGAAACTATCCCTCCTTGTACAAACTCTCTCTTTTGAACTCGATGAAGTTTGAGCTTCATGCCATTCTCAAATCCAACGGAATCATAGAAAATTTACAAGTGGAAAGGAACAAATTCCTTGGATACACCATGAAAGTGGCCATTATGCCTTGGACTACCAACACCATCGCTGAAGAGAACCCGGAACCTGAAAACCGTGGGAACGTGTCTTTAACGTACATGAACTACTCTGGCTTTGAAGTGGAACTATTGAAAGCCATTCAAAAGAGTCTACAAGTGAACTATGAGTACTTGAACCCAACGGACGGAGAATGGGGAAACACACTAAACAATGGAAGTTGGAACGGAATGGTAGATCTCGCTCTCAGAGGGGAGGTCGATTTCATGATGGGGGACAACATGATGACGTATTCGAGGTTCTTGGTGAGCGGAATCCGTTAGTGGCTTTTTATTGTAGTTCTGGTGTACATACATAGCCCAAGTAAAGGCTTAGTGTACACTTCGTCCATGCTCCAAGACTCAATTTATTATCGAACACGAAGGCAATGTAGCAATTTGGCGGCCTCAGTTCCCAAGAACTAGGAAATTGGGAACGTGCACGAAGCTTTTGGGTGACTAATATTATCATACCTATTTGAGTATGAACCTTATTGGCATTATACACTAAAAGTCAAATCTAGTTCATAGTATTAAAAGATAAATGAGCCCTAGCGATATTTTGCTTTTAATAAGATTATTAAACAGCCGTGAGAGCACGATTCAAGTTGGGATATTTTTTTTCTGTGGATTGTTATAGATAAGAACTCTTTCTTTTACCTTTTCTGTAACTGGTCGGATTTTACCGAGGGAGGGTGCCTTGTTATTTAAGGCCTCATCGGTGATAACTTTAATGACCTTCAACACTTTGGCCGTCCATAAGAGTATCATCAACAAAAATGTCTCCACTGGCCGTTTTTCTTTTATTTCTAGAAATTTGCAAAAGAGTTATTAGGCCACTCTCTATCATCGAACTTTCTAAATTGGTCATTATTAATTACATGAACAAGCTTGATGAAGACTAAATACTTACAAAATAGTTTGAATTTCCACAATTAGTTATATCATTATCTACTAAATCAATAAAAAAAACTGAAGAAATATGAGGCACACATTTTGATAGACACTCCCCTTGAGAATATTGGATTTGAACCATCGTATAAATAATTTTCATATTTCATACGTTTCCATACTTTTGTAAGATGATTATATTTCTTTCATCGGCCGATTTTTAGGCTTGTCTTTGAGTTAATTTTTTTATCATAATTTTTTTTGCATCGTTTTGTGGTGCCTTCTTTCTCATAAAAACAACCTCAAAGACTTCGTGACATTTATCACCAAACAATTATGAAAAATCCTATCATTTCTAACACAGGTACAGTTTGACTTGAAAGTCTTGGGCAAATGAAACTAAAAGCACCATTCATCAAACTATACATTTTCTTAGCACTTGTGGCCACCCCTGAACTTAAAAACTTTCATGACCCTCTTTGTTGTTTTTGGTCACTTGATAATCCCTATCACACCATTGGCTTCGTTCTGTATGTGGAATAAAATGTGTAAAAATATATCTATCCAAATGCGTTTATTAATGCTTCCCCCCATTGCCTGTCTGTCCCAGGGTTGCACATCAAAATCGCTCTGAGAAGGCACCAAAGGCGTTACATGTTTTCACTCCTAGTTTACATGAACAATAAGGTCCGCCTTCAATGACTCAAGGTCTAAACACCGAGCAGCCTAATCCGCCTTTTTCAGTTCATTGTTCACGTCACTCTGTCCATTCTTGAGCGTATGGCATTTAAGCCAGTGAAAGAACGCGATAACGCAGTCAAACTATAAGTAATGACCTTATATCATGTTCTGCTCAACATAATGAAGTTAAATTAGTCATGCGCATGACTCATGATTTGACATTGGACGTGTTAGTATAAAGAATGTAGCAAAGAGGTTGTCTTTTGAGCAATCCAAGCCAAATGGCTTTTTGGGAATGGTTTCTCATTGTACCTAGATGGCGCAACCATCACTCAGCTCTAGTACAAATCAGTGGCACTGATTGGATGGACATTTCATTTTGGTTCACCCCTGTGCAAAAGTGTCCAAAAATACCAAACGTTAAAGCTGCAAAACTCAGGGCAACAGTGATTTGAACTGATTTCTTACTTAAAGGCAAAGCTCATTGATTGTTCCAAAAGCTAAAGAATGCTTTAAAACCTTTGTCATGTGCTTCAAGCATACCCAAAATAAGATTTTTAAGTTGCAATTTCTTGATTTTTTTTTCGTTTCAGACAGTGAGTACGTACTAACGCCTGCGCTAGCATGCACTTGGCGAAAAGGGTTAAAAACTGGGATATGTAAATTCTATATCCATATTTTATTCAAACTTTAATGCATGCATTTTCTATAGCTTCATTTGATCAACAAGGTCGTGTATTATGGGTACTTTTGTGCGAGCATATTGTTGTTTCAAGTCTTGGCTACCGGTTGAAAATAGCAAATACTAAAAATTCAAAATCTTTCCTGATTGCTAAAATTTAAAGATGATATATTTTCCACATTTGTTAGTTGTATTCTTAGTTGTGCACGATGGTTAGATTGTTGGTTGGTATTTTGGCAACATTTTAGTTGAGAGATAACTGTCCATTATTGGAACCACACCTCATATTTTTTTTTACATTTCTCACGACTATGTAAACTAACTTGCAGTTTACCTAATCTTGATGGATCGATTTTTTTGGAATTGATGGTAACGGTTGCCTGATTTATCAATGATCAAACATTGTCTAATGCCGTTTGTATTAATAATTTGATTGATCCCATTATACATGATTTGATAACTTACAAGAATTGTTAATGTATTGAACAAACCAATACAGAGGGATAAAATAATTCCACCTTTGCAATTCATTGTTTCGATTAGTGCTAAGGTGGTTGCTAGATTTGAGTTGTAGAAGAGTCGAATCTTTTGTATAAATTCGAGATTAGCAATCAGATTTGCTTTGCTTCAACCTACGGGCCCTTTCTTTTGACAATTTTTAAAGCAACATTTTGCTTTTTACGGGATAAAATCCATACTAATATTCAGTATTTTAAATAATGTCCCAAAATAACGGCTTACCTTTCTTCCATTTTGCCTCAACACCTAACCCACATTTTCGTGCTTATTTAGACATCAGAAATTGCAAATACTTGTCAACCCACTTTAAAACTATGTATATCATAGTTTTCAGAGGAAAACATGCTTTGAAAGATTCGGAACAACTCTATTCCGGATCGAATCTGGAAAAGGGGGTGCATCGTTGTTCGATTGTAAAGCACTTTCAAAATGATTTCGAATGTATTGATTAGAACGAACTTGGAAGTTTGTTTTTCAGATATGAAGAAAGAAAGAATGCATGGAATTAATGGGCAGTGCTTGTCAACTACAGAATCTCCCCAAAATTTCAAATTAAAATGCAACTGCTTTTGCTCATTCAAGAGTGTCGTCTTAATTCTCGTACTTTGTGTACGTTATTTTAGATTGAAAACGTTTTAAATGCTATTGTGTTGACCTTTCAGGTTTTAGATTATACTGTTGGCTTTGGGAGTGACTATATGACTTTCTGCACTCCATTGCCCCGACCTCAGGCTACTTGGAAGCGCCTTTTGGCGCCTTTTCGTCCCACTGTTTGGTTGTGCTTCGTGGCATCGATTTTTGTGGCCGGCATCGTACTCTATTGGTTCCACAAAGCCCTATACTGGATGACCTCACTGGAAGTGTTCAAGATGAGCCTTACGGACAACTTCTGGTTCGCCTACGGATCGCTCATGGGGGAAAACCAAGTTCAAGAGGCACCTGCTTGGACTTTAAGGTGATGAATCCAGAGTTGCAAGGGGTAAAGCTCCATCTAGCGGCCTGCGAAGAAAAGATGATAAGACGCATAAAACGCAATGTTTAGGCCTCTTCTGCTCTATTTCATTTTACCAAGCAAAAAAAAAATCGTCTTTTTCTTATTTTTTTTTCGCTAACTGCAATAAAAAATACCTTTTAAGAGGTAAAAGATTTATCATTTATCTTTTTGGTCTTCAAGTTTTCTATCAAAACAAATTAATTTCTGAAAACTTAGAAAAAGCAATTCAGGTGTCGAACTAACTTCTAACTTTCTCTGTTGAAAATAAGTTAGTGACCTCCCTAAAACATGGATGTGGATTGCGAACGGAAGTAAAAACTTTTTTCTCCTAAACTGTTTGCTTTATTCCAACCATGCACTACATACGACCATAAGATCTTATTGAATTGAGCCCAAAACAATACTCAAGGAACTCAAGAGACATTGCAAAGTTATGTAGCAAACATTACATAAAATTCGAAGTTTTGGCCTTCTCCTTGTCAGCTATACAAGCTTTCAACAACATAACTTTGAAACAATCCACTTTATAAGTAAATGGTATAAAAATGACCTACCTTTAACTGAAGAGATCTACGTTTCTTATTTTATCACTTTAATTCGAAAAGTTGCTCAAAATAGCCCTCTTTTGCGTTTTACGTTCTTCACTCCAGAGGGCGCCTTGTCATTCAGCCTCTACCAAATAAAGGGCCGATTGGGCCATTTTTTTGTTATTGAATTATGATGCGTTTGTGTTGTTTTTGACTAATTCTATCAAAATCTTATTTTCAATTAGTGCCTCGGGTCACATAATGACAGGAAAAGAAATTGCGCTCAAGGCAAGGCAAGAGCAGTGTATGTAGCAATCTATCGTGCCTCTTCCCGTTTTCTTTGTGCCGTGTGACGTAGCAAATAAGGGCCGTTATTGCTATGACCAATAGTAGGCCAATTTGGCGTGAAGCTCGTTTACAGTCCATATTTCTAAAAGTTCGTGGGTGACGTCAATACTCTTTTTCCGCTTTGATGTTCGAGCAATGGAGGGCGCCCTTGTATGAATAATAGGGGGCAATATTTCTTCATGGACGCAACCTTAGTGTAACGTGTTGTATTGGTACTTTATCAAGCCACTCAGGTTTGCATGAAGTATGATGGAAAATGTTTGAATTTCTGTTTTTTTTATCTATATGAAAAATGGCTGGTCTGTGAAGAGTGTTAGTATAGTAACAAGATTTTGCTATGTTCTGATTGTCTACAGATTGTTTCTTGGATGTTGGGTGTTTTATGGATTGGTCATCACCTCAAGTTACGGAGGGAACTTGATTGCCTTCATGACCACCCCTGTTTACACTGATCCCATCACAGATCTGCAAGGTGTTATTGACAGTCAATTACCATGGGCCATGGTACTTTATGGAGAAGAGGAAGAAAAGTTTATGGCTGTGAGTAAAGATCCTGTGATCCAAAGGATATGGCAAGACAAAGTTGTCATTGACTTCTCTCCAACTCCAGATGTAAGTTGTAACTCATCGCAGATATACAAAATATTTGGATTTGAACAAAAGAATGGCAGGTGATTACCAAAAACGTTTTTGTTTTGATTGTCTCTTCAACTGGGAAATCATTTTTTGTCATTATAATTCTTCATCGCTCATTTGGCTATAAAATAAACAAACATTAAAATAGCGTTATCCATAGGTCTTGTAATGTAACCATGTTTCTCAAACAATGTGAATGCCTCAGTTATGTCTGATTAACGTTTTGTATAATTATTACTATTACTAGTTACTCTAAAATAAGATAAAACGCAAATCTAAGTATTTCAAAGTCAAACACACTTTTTTGAATTCTCATAAAATCAAAATGTTAACTGAAATGGCCTATATGTGGCCCTTTGCAAATGCTGGCCCATGAAATTCCCATAAAACAGCATCCGGCACGACAAAAACTTCAGCAGACGTGGGAGAGGAACATATTCATTTTGACTAATGACTGGCGGTCGGAAAAATAGCATTTTAAGGGTTACATTAAGTTTTGAACTATATTTCTTATTTTGAGGCAAAAAGGTTGCCGCAAAATGTTACCATAAAGTAATCTAAAACTGACGATTTTGGGGAGAGGAATTGAAGGCCTTTTGTCATGTTTTGCCAATGTTTAGAAGAGCTACATTCCTAATGAATTTTTCTACACGTAACTAACCCCCAAAAAACTGAAAGATGAAAATATCTTGTTTTTGCAATGTTTGCATTTCTTGCAAATTTCTTTACTTTAATCATACCTTCTATAAAGAATGCATGTTTTGGTTGGCATTGATAAGTAGATGAAGATGTATTTTCAGTTTTTCTATGAATTCTACTTTAAGGTGTCTGTATACACTTGCCTTAGATTATCATACAATTACGGTACTGACTCTCCGAACCATTCATAATTTCGGGATGCTTCAAAACATGAACTTCACTTTGAAGTGTCAGATCTGAGTCTACTTTGAAATTCAATTTTTCGTTGATTTCAAGACAGGACTCAACCCAGAGAGTTCGTGAAAATAATAATGAAACAAGTTTTGCCTTGAAAATCGCCAAAATATTTGAGTAACCAAATAAATTATATTCTTTCAAATTTTAATAACTATTGATACATTGAAGCAGGAAAGGAAAATGACGTCACCATAGAATTTTGAGTGTTCTTTGTCTGGGAATTGAATTAGAGTTCCAATTCATTTATTCATTAAATAGATGGTTCATGTACTTTTGTAGTTTCATAAATTGTCACAGCTTTACTCATTAATGCGCTTGAAAATTACTTTTTTGCTGAAAAAAGCTGTTTTTGGATTTGATTATTCTACGTTAGAATATTTTATTTTTACAAAAGACTTTTTAAAACCTTAGAAGCATTTATAGTCTTATATTGCGCGTTGTATCTTGGTTTTTTAGTGCCTCTACTGTGTTGAAAAGTAGCCCAATGACCTCCCAAAATTTGCGCTGACATCATCAGACAACTGCTACTTAAAGGAGTCAATTTCTTACGTTGCCGGGACTTACTTTGAATGATTTTCAAAATCTAAAAAAAACAAACCGTTCTTGAACCAATTTTCCGATCCCTACTAATGACCATTACCAAAGATCTTGCTCGGAATTTTACTTTTCTGCCTCTTGACGTTAATGGCTAAATTTCGTTTCCAGTTGGGTAAAGTTCGCGCGAGGGAAAATGTCCTTATTGATTATCGATCAGGAATGGAGCTTGGTATCTTCATGCACCATTCCACACCATCCGGAATCCCTCTAGTTTATTTGTCACCAGATCCGGTGTTCAAGTCCAACTTAGTAGGGTTTGGGTTTCACAAGTTCAACCCTTTCCGGATAAGATTTGACGCCGTTATTGATAGAGCAATAGAGGTAAGATCTGTTTTCTGCACTAGCTGGCCTCTTATTGTCAAATTAGGATTGATTCGGTTGAACGTTTTGGCAAGCTCTCCTACCAGCAAACAAACATGCCTGCCAGTGGCACTGACGCAAGTTTGGAGCTTCAAACAGGTTTCATTGGAACTGGCCAATATTCATCGAACAGGATTAAACATTCATTGGAGGAGCCAATTTTGCTTCACTGACAATGGCCTTAAAACAACGCTGATCTAACCGTTCTAATAGTTTCTGGAGAAACTTCGCTTTGGTCACCTTAGTTATGGAGCACGGCAGTAGTGGACTGGAAAGCCCTCTGAAACCTCGCTAGAAGACGTTACGGTTTTGATTTACCTCATAATCGAGTACTTGAACATGAAGATGGAATTCATTGAGCACTCTGCCAGAAGGAATGCATCATATCAGGAGGTAACGCTTAGCTCTACAAAACCTCGCTAGAAGACGTTCGATCTTCCATCGAGCTCTCCACTCCACTAGTGATGTACTCCATGCTTTAATTGACGGAGCTTCAGCGATCATCTTGAAGCTTTCCAGTACACTACTTCATTGATTAGAGCGCGAATACTTAAGTTGGTCACATATTTTTTTCTCATATTTTTTTCAGGTAAAGGTTAATAATACCTTCCAAGCTATTAGCTAAATATTAACATACTAATGGGAAATTAGGATACAGAAGGATTCAAGAACATATGATGTGAACAATGTTTGTGAAGCTACACCATATTTTGGAAAAAATGCATTTGTGGTAATTCTGATTCTTTTTGCAACCAAGATTATACAAGGTGAATTGTTGCATACTAGAAGTTGGAAACGCTTTTACTGTTTCTTGACATATTTGCTAAGATCTATCATTTTCTATGGATGATTTGATCAGCCAAGAAGGACAATACGGTTAAAGGAAGTGACTCTTTGTCAAAGTTACAACAATGTGCATCATAGACATTGTTGCTGTTCATTTGGAGAGCCTTTCTTGTTCTTAAGGATGATTTTTCTGAATTGGCTTTTAACAATATTATCATGTTTCTTATTGCCGCTTCTTCAAGAATTATCATTGGACCATGTTGTCCTTCAATTTATTATTGCTTTTCTCAGTCCATCAAGGACGGAAATGGAACAAGGTGTTGCCCAATATGATACAACCTCTCTTGAGCAAAAGCCAATATTTTACCAATCTATTACATCTCTTACACGTTCACAATCACCTTACTGTGTTTTCAATCACACACCTCCAAGTTATCACACAAATGATTATCACATCAGATAAGTCCCTCCTCCTTTTGTTACTCAGCGTAATTATTTATTCATGGCTGCACTTGTTTTGCAACAACTGAGGGATAAATACAAATGATTCAAAAAGCATAAAAACTTACAGAGATATTATATGACGTCATTGCCTTATTTCGGAAGGTTAGTTGTACTTCTATGCTTGAAAATTGCAGGTGAAATGATCAACTAGTCATCTAGACCAGTTTTACAGTTTTTTTTTTAAATCGCTCCTCCAACATCTTTCTTCACAAATCTAATATTATACCTCACTAATGGACGCAGTGATTTACGTTTAAAACGGGACAAAAGGAAAAAATGAGGATTTACGCAGATGACCACTGCTTTGTTGACAACTTTGAATTACTGCATCACTTAGAGTTAAGCTTATGTTTCCCTTAATTGTATTGAGTATAGAAACAATGTTTTCAAAATCTGACTTTTTCCATACAGGGTAAACAATTGTACAATTTGCCGTGTTTTGAAAAAATGTGTGTAAAATTAGTTGTACTCTACATCTCTTGCATTTCGCGGGTTCAGGTAAAGCAAAGGAACAGTGATATAATTGTAATCACTCCTCCCCATGACGAATTTATTGTAAAATGGTAAGATAACGTACTGATATGAAGTTGATTAAATATGAAGCCCAGAGTATTGAGGTGCCTTAAAATAGTTTTTTCGTGAATGAAATATCGCAAATATAAATATGTTGTTCTTCAAGACTTCTAAATATTTCTACTTAAGATCCTTATGACTTGAACGCTTTAGTAACGTTTCAGGCTTTGTAAGGATGATCTATTTCAATTTACCCTTTGGTAGAAATGTTGGTTCTCTATAGCTTTTAGGTTATTTTGCCTGTGTTAAAGAGCATCATTGAAGGGCTTCAATTCGTTAAAAGTATATGTTGTGCTATTTTAAAGATGTGGCAAAGGAGCTAAAGTTATGTCTTTTAGTTAAATAAATTGTCCAAAATGTGGCCAAGAAAGGTCTTAGGTTTTTAATTTCTTTTCCTAGGTCTAGTTAAGACTCAACCCCATCATGAAAATCTGTATTTGAATTAAAAGATTATTCAAGAATGTGATGTACATACCATTGAGAATTGTCAATAAGGCGGAGGTTTTGATTACATTTTCAGGCTGGTTTGATGCACAAATGGAACGAAAAAGCTCTTCACGAGTTAAAAACCAGCTCGGAATCAAGTATTGCGAAGGCTGATGAACTCTTCACAGGATTTCGACCTTTGGCCTTATCAGATTTGGTTGGGATTTCCATGTTCTATGGAGTTCTCATCGCCATTTGCTTTCTCTGTCTCATGGGCGAGATTGGTCAATTCTTGGCTGGAAACCTCAACAGTCAGACTGTGGTTCAAGAACGGCGAAGAAAGCGACCAGCGTTAAATAGATATTGATGAGGTGTGATAAAAAATGAAAGGAATCTGTTGCTGACCGATTGTATGCCACGTATATTTTTTGAAATATGTGATGAGTCACATGAATGAATTACATTTATTTATTGGTAGATCCAAATGTAAAATAGATTAACGGTTCGAAAACAAAGCGAACATTGAAATTCAATTTGAAATCATTCTGGCTGGCTGAAAGCACGCGAAAAATGCGCATAACATATGGCGCCACTTTAATTCAAGGATTAAAGATTAAAAGACGAAGAAATGGTTTTCTTCTAATTTTAAGGAATCCAACCATGATTAAGCTAGCATTCTAAGAATAGTTAGATCCTTTGGTTCTATCCATTGATGTATCATATATTTCATGAATACTAAATCATATTAGCAATGCAAATCTTTCTTTCATCTTGTATGAAAACAATGTATAAAACATGAAAGAATTGAGCAGAACCTCACCACAAGACGTCCTAACAGCTGAATATATATTCCGTAATGGGCCGGACTTTCTTCTTCAAAAGACCATTTCTGCAAGTGCTGATGCATGTCGGTGGTGAACTTCGACATTGCTATTCCGAGCTACCATCCATAGATTTGAGCAAGAGTTCATACCTATGGATGACGGCAAGGAGTGGGTCAAGACTAAAATTCCTCGAAGAATATTCTATGATCCAGTAACCAAAGTCAAGCTTTTTTTGTCTAAATATTGAAGATAACGCATTTAACACCTTATCAATTGTATCAGTGTTGTTTAAATGGTTTTCATTATCATTTAGTATCTACGTACAAGAACTTTGTTGCATTTTTATCAAGTCATCAATTCCATTTGGCTTTACTCATGCTCATACCATCACACGCCATAGTTTACATTTTCCCATTAGAAATACCTTCAGCTATGAACGATAAATATCCAGTCAATGGCCACCATTTGGTAATCTAACAACCTAGAAAAGAAGAGAACTCTTTGGCGGAATTAGTATTGGTTTAAATTGGGATAAATGCGAAAGTTGAGAAAATGATAGAAAAAAATGTAAAAATCCCGAAAAGCGTGAATGTTTCGTGAAAACTGGGTTTAATGGGCACAATTTGGACCTTCATCAAAACAAACGAAACTCTGGCCGAAGGATTTTAAGAGACACTGAACAGTTGCAAGAGAACGACATTATATGAAAAAAATTCATAATATTCTGGCCAAGTTTACAAAAGCATTCAACAACTTATTTCTCAAGATAGCATGCTATGTAACAAATTTCAACTATTCTCTGCACTGCTTCTCGTTCTTGTTAGGGCAATTTCTTCTTATGAAAGTTCTAGGTAAGACCTTCTCCTAAATTGTCCTAAGAAATTTGCTGTATTTAGAACTTGATGTTGATTGACAAGCAGCCTTCCGGACATTGTACATAAATATGATTTAAAAGACGATATTTCTTAGGTCCCTCGCTTTGATTGGCTCAGATACAATGTCCCTTTTTGTGACCCAAAAATTCGTGGTCCAAAATTGAGATACTGGTAGCACCTATTGAATCATTGTGAGTAAAACTGTCAATACTTATAGTCCTTGCCATTCTCCTCTCCCTTCTCTCGTTGCAGGCAAACAAACCGAGAAATACAAGAATATCTGGCTTTAACAAGATATTTTTTGCTGACCAACTTGTTACTGATCTATTCTAACATCATAAACACACCACCAACCTTTCTGAGAGACCTTTCAAATCCTATAAGGCTAGAAATACAAACAATTTCGACATTGAAAAAGTGATCGACAGAGAGCTATACATTGTACAATGCGTCCCGAAAGTTCTAGCTACAGCGATGATGGATTCTTATTTAGGTTAGGTGAATCTTTCTAAAGCATTATATTTACCAATGCAACCCCTTTTCATGTTGATTAAGATATCAACTCGTTTTGCCATTCCAGTCATCAGGTTCTCCAAGGTTTTGGGATCAATCTCAGACCACGCCGTTTTCAATTGGAATTTGAGTTGGTCAATGTTGGTCGCCCCCCGGCATCTTTGCCAGTCTCTGCTTCATGATTGCCCAAAGATTTTCGATATGTGACAAGTCGTGAGTTTGCCCCATATGTCCTTACCAGCCAGAATCCGGGTAGACAACCTTCGAGAATGACATTCCAGCCTTCAGTATGCCTAATCCATGTCCACGAAATTCAAGTCACTCGCGAGATTGATATCTCGACATGACAATTTCCACCAAAATGACTTTAAACTTGCTCATCCCAAAGACCGCAAAGGTTAGGACCAGAGCAATGTAAGCCACACATTCAAGACCAGTTAATCTGGCCCAAAACATGTTTTAATTTGAGTACTTTCACCAAACTTCTGAAAGTGTGCTTTTCCTAGTTATATTGCGTTGGAAACGATGATTGCCAAAGTGTTGATGCCTTGTCAATCCTACAGTATACAGACCCTTGTAAAATAATGATTCACATGTCACAAATGTTCGGAATTTTATCCATAAGGAATTTGAAACGTCTCCCAGAAGAGTTGGCGGCTTATTCATTGTGTTACAGTACTTGAGCAATAAATTGTTCATTTAAAAATCTCTTGACAAAGTCCGGCATTTTCGAGCGTATTCTCTGATTTCAACGTTTGTTTGTCCGCACCTAGTCGAAGCAGAGGGCGCTACCTCCGCTCAATGAAAAGGGCTATTCGGTGTGCCTCTTTCCCTTGTTGGTGTTTCATTACCACCTTTTGGCGGGTGATTTGGATGTGCCACTTTATACTCTTGGTGCGCTTGGTAGAATCTTGTTAGATTAGTATAGGGGATATCAAGCGAAGGAAATTCAAGCAAAAATGTGGTCCGGCACCCTGATTTTGAGCATTTTTGGGAGGGAGAACTAAGACAAACATCACAGTCAACTCGCACCATCAACCCATTGAATTTTCAATAATAGAGTGATTTTCAGTGAGCTGTGTTACAAAACCCAACAAAATGTGCATATTTGGTGCAATTTGGTGAACGCATTATCAAATTGGCTCAATACCACTATGATATTTGCTTAGACAAGCTGGTAAAATGAAACAAATGTCAAAATTCAATGCATGCACAGTGCAGTTTGCCTGGGCATGTTGTCCTTGATTTTGCTCCATGGAATAGCGTCAGTTGCGCATGAACGAGCTCACTTGACAAGCGCTCCCCATTGACCCTAGTATCACCATCCGTATGACATTGGTTCATAAGGCAGCAGATGAAATTCTAGAATCATTAAGTTTGGAATACCAAGGTAATATTTGTTGTGGTTTAAACACCTTTTGATTAGTACTTTTTCTATTACAATTTTCAAGCATTTTTACATCGATTGCTCAAGAGTCTCATAAATGTAATGGTGATAAGCTTAAAGAGACAAACAACAACCCAAACAAGAAGCAATAACTAAAAGCAACTTTACTGAATCACACTTAAGGATTGATGTCTTTTGTAAAACATCGTTTCCTTGTTGTGTTTTGTCTTATTTTTTATGAAAATATAACCCGGAGGAGCACATGAGCTGATATTAGTATATTTCGAGAACAAAAAGAACGATCGAAAGAGCCTCGTTTATTTAGCAGGCGGAACATGCAATATTACTCAACCGTTTACGAGGTAGTTCAAGCGATCAATTCGAGTGAGAAACAGGTCTTTTTGATCTTCAACGTTTGGAGCTAGGTTTCGAGAAATAGACGTATGCAATACCGATGTGTTTAGCACCAACCTTATCAAGGTTAAAAATCTCTGTTTGTGGTGAACATTTGGACTACCAATTAGTGTCTCTGTAGCCAGAAGTGATCCGATTAGGATCCAGGATGGCCAGGATTAATATCTCCGTCATTTCATATTCCATACCTCCGTGGAAAGGATAGCGATCTCACTCATAGTTTGACCCTTGTTGAAGACGGAGCTCCCCCTCAAGTTTCCACGATGAAGGACTACATTTTGCCTCAAAAACTTGTGCCTGGACAAGAGCTTGCCTCAATCGGCGACAGAAGTAGGAGTGTGTTCCTGATTCAATGTCGGGATGGTTGGGTGGATAAAGGAATGGATCTCATGCTTCCCCATAAGAACATGCAGTCCGATAATGGTCCTGAGTGTTCCTTGAAGAACGATTCTCATGGATCCACCAACAAAAGTCGGTGAGTAGATACAATCCTCGTCAATTGACTTCCAGAGGGTTTGGTGTGTGATATGGACTTTTTTTTGATAGGAAACCTTGCCATTTGATGTTTGAACAAAACCCTTTAAGAATCATAAGATCCTTAGGGTCGTTCATGGAGGACGAGGACGGTCAACAGCTTTTGGATTGCGTTTCTGGCGTCTGTCAAGGTGCGTTATTCCTCCCTTAAAGAAAAGTAAATTGTGGGCAAACTAATGATGGATACCCTCGCAATATTGTAGTTGGTCATTGTCACCCAATGGTTTTGGAGGCAGCACAAAGAGCAAGTGCTCTAGCCCACATTTCGACGGACTCAAACGCTCATGTGATCTCCAGTGTGGATATCATTGTCAAGGATAATTATCACTACATACCTAGACTATTGGCTACACTCCCAAAAAATCTCAATGTTGGTCTGGTTCTCCACTCAGGGTATATATATATATCAATATGTTCTTGGCATTCCAAAGGTGGTCTTTGTTCATCTCTTGCCAAATGTCTGGCGGAAATGGCCAATGATTTGTAGTTTTTAAGGAGGATTGAAATGTTTCAGATCTGAGGCTAATGACTTGGCACTTCAGTTGTCAAAAGAGTTCACTGGCAACCATGACGTTATTGTCTTTGAAAGCTCTTTTCATGGGTGTTTGGGAACAGTCAGTGCAATCAGTCCCAAAACTTACAACAATGACTTCAATCCAAGAGATTGGGTCACAATTATTCCAGTTCCTGATTTGTTCCGAGGCCAATTCAGATCATCAGACCCTGAAGCTCTGGAAAAATATTTTGAGCAAACTAAGGAAATCATTCAAACCAAGCTGAATGAAAATAGAAAGGTGCGTAACTATTAGACCTTAATTGCCTAGAAGTCAAGTTTACCATCTGTAAGAGGAATTCTTTCACTTTAGCTGCAGTCAGGGTGAAGTAACTTTTGCTTTGAGATTATTAGTCAAAATTTGTAACAGGTTAGTGGATGAGATATTAAATAAATTTATGGGTAGATAAGCTTGCTTTTAAATCTTACGCCACTTTCAACATCAATCCATATTTGAAGAAGGGTACTCTAAGACACTCATTACTATTGATAAGTAAGATTTCAAAAAGTGTCAAATACGCCTTGGTCAGTTAACGCCTTAACAGTTAACGAACGGACGGTGCATGCCCACCTTTGTCTCTCACTTTTAGATTTGCTCTTTGCAGTTTGCTTGCTTGATCACGGAGCCCATCTTCACTTTCCATTCTCTGACCATACCAGAGAAATCCTACATGCAACGTGTTGTCAGTTACATTCGCTCTTTGGGGGCCCTGATTATCATGGATGAGGTGCAGACCGGCCTTGGCCGCTTGGGGCAGAACCTTTGGGGATTTCAGAACTACGAGATCGTTCCAGACATCTTGGTGGCCGGAAAGCCTCTTGGAAATGGATATCCCCTGGCTGTTCTGGCCACCTCGACAGAGATCTCCCGGAGCTTAAAAGATTGTCACAAATACTCTAGATCTCAGGTGAGCGTCAGGATTATGAACCATTGTGCGCTAATTGGACAGAACAGGAAAATGGAGAACATTTGTTTCAGTTCGTTCCAAGTCCAATGCAGTCGGCCATTGGTTGCGCAGTTTTGGACGTAGTTTGCCAAGAGAATCTGGTGGCCAATGCAGATGAAGTGGGTTTATTCATCAGGAATTCTGTTTGCGGGTAAGTCTGGCAAAGAGTGAATGAGAAGTTACGATTGAAATGTAATCTTTTGATCTTAGTCTTATGACATCGCATACGACGATTGGAGATGTTCGAGGCTCTGGATTATTGGTGGGGATTGAGCTGGTGCAAGATATGAAGACCTTAAAACCTGCACCCAAACTCGCGGAGAGCGTCTTGTACAGGTGTGTAATATCATAACATTTCAATCTTTTTGATATATTGCATAATGTTCCAACCCTTACGATAAGATAACTGTAGAGACGTTTTAAGCATTAATTTTGACCAAAACCAAGATTTTATTTTTTTGAGACTTTGTTTGAATTGGAGGCAGTCGATTCCAATAAAGTGTTTGCTTTCTTCAAAATCGTCGTGAAATAACGACCTAATTTCCGAAGGAAATAAAGTGAGCCTTTATTTCCTCTCGCACTTGAATGACAACAGACATTAACTTCGAGTGTCAAGTTTGCATCGATTTATGTCTCATTGTCATTTAGAGTCTTAGAATCATTGGTTGAGCAACCTATGTACACGCGTAAAACCGTCATGTTGTAATCTATTTAATAATATGCCTTTGATACATGCGTTGAAAGACATTACGGAAGTCGATTAGCAAAATTACTGTTTTTTTTTATTCTGCCATCATCACAAGCAAGCATCATCACCAGGGCTTGGGTTTTTTTTTAATTTTGAATTTTAGATCAACTTTGAATATTTTTGAATTTTTAATCAGACAAAAAACTTTCGGAAAACTTATAATTTTATTGAAAAATTGTATGGTAAAACCTCTCCAGGACATGGCTGGAAAAAGTTAACATCCACACTTATCAAAAGCTCACTTTTTGTGGACTTCCTTACCGCTTCTAGCATGCTAACTCCAACAACTCAAGATGAAATGTACATAGCGTCAGTGAAACACTGAAGGACAGACAGTACTTCGTTATTGTGACTTGCCTGGATATAAGTAACTCTCTCATTCCCCCATTGTTCATTGTTACAACTTGCCTTCTTGGCCAAGAATTCAAGCTTGTCCTGAAATACCTCACGCACAAAAAGAGCAAATATAAAGTTGCATCCTTTTTTAGCCCATGTCTTTTCACCCTGAGATAAAGCACCCAGAGTTACCAAATTGGATCGAAAAACCTGCATGGTTTAGGGCATTTATTTTGGGGTCCAAGTTTGGAGACAATTTAGGGTCCTCAACAAAAATCGTTTTCTCCTGCTTGGTAACTTACAAGTTGTATCTAAGATAGTTGAGGGTTAAAAATATAGGGTCCAGATGTAATCTAAATTGACAGGCTTTTTTGGTTTGTTTTTTTTCACATGTTTTTCTAACCGCTACAGGGAATGGAATACTCAGGACTATTAAAATGTTTTAGAAAACTGTTCGAACAATAACCTTGGTTGATGCAAGTGCCGAATTATTAGTTCAAAACTGTGCAAAAACCGTTCAAAGGAGCCCATTTATTGACACAAAGACCATTCAAAAGAAGTTTTTTTCGACTTTGATGTTGCAATGTCAAAATCATTGGCAATTTCGTCATTGAACACGATCTTAGACTATTTTGGAAGTGTAAAGTCACTCACTTTGATTAAGGTAAATAAATTAATCTAATTGCAGACTGAGACAAGAAGGGATCACTGTGGCTGTGGAAGGTATTAACAACAATGTCTTAATTCTGATTCCACCTTTGAACTTTTCAAAACAAGAGGCAGGCCGTTTCCTTCAAGTATTTGATCAAATTGTTACTGAACTAGAGAAGCAGATGATCTGTCAAGTCTCATGGGGAAACGAGCTCCAACGTATTGGTCTGAAATTGGATGAGAGTGACCAGTCTTTCCTTAAGTAAGAATTCAAATCCTGTCTTTTTGGTTCCCTGTGGCTTACGCTTACCTGTTGTGTATCATTCCGTTAGATGGCGCTCCAAGGACGAGCAATCTGGAAATCTATCTGGCGATTCTGGACAAGGCTCAAGCATTTCGTCTTATATGCGCGGAATGTCCTGCATATCCTTTTACGGACCTGGATCCCCCAAAGACAGTGACTCTGACTCCGGATCGTCTGGATTGACGGCCTACAACGATCTTGATTAATGTTTCACGTTATCAAAAACTTGCCCTTGATGTTATGTTCTGACTCATGAACCAATGTGATTAATTTGTATGGATTCATGGTGTGTCATAAACGTTCATTACAAATACCAGATAACCTTTGTTTGGCAATGGTAATGGTTTTACGGTTATTTTGATACTTATCATACTTTTCTTGTATTTTGTTAATGTGATACCTCCTGAGGCTCTTGAAGCTCCAAATCCATTTGAAAGTAATTGACCTTAGATTAGAAGGTTGTGCTAATCGGCTGATGCAAATTAGTCCTTTCGAATAAAAAATACCGAATCTGGTCAAAAGTGATGACAATTGTTTAAAATTGGCCATTGTATGGATGTATTCACATTCCTCAAATCTTACTATCAAATTGGATGGAAATTTGCAATAGTGCAATATATTTCCGAAACCTCTAATTTCGAGAATACTTGATATTTCACTGGCTTTTCAATTCTATTGGTCACCTTGAGTTTTCTCGTTTTTTGTAGTTCGGGTGCTAACGTGAATCATTACTGATGTGGTCAACCTGCATGCGTCACAAACATTCAAACCAGTACCGCCGATTTTGATCCCGGTTTACCATTTTGTATAATGTATATACATCAGATTTTATTTCATAGTTACTTTTACGCCATGACATGACCAAGAGTCGCAATAAAGATTATTATTATTGTTTGTTTTTGGGTCAGAAATTCATTTTAATTTGATCTGAAAAAATCGAACAGGGATCAAACTTGGCAGTACTGGTTTGAAAGTTTGCTTCTCAGGCAGATTGATCACATCAGCTCTAGCCATCACATCGTCTGTATATAGTCCCGTAGCCAATAGGCAGTGTCATAGATCATATATTGGTTCTCCGTCTGTGGATATGCCACCTGACAGAAAAAGGTGGCAGAAAGTGGCAGAAATTCCTTCAAAGGCGATTTTTGCCAAGGCTGGAAGTTAGACATAGACCCAAATATACCCCCAGTTATCTCTTTTTTAAGGAATTTCGGCCTCTTTCTGCCATCTGGTCAAAAATGGTTTTTAATGATTTCTCATCCGTGCCTTACTTCAGCCTTTACTAAATAAAAACAAACAGGCATGACTGTGACGTTGCCGTAGACCTTGCTTGTTAATCAAGTTCGTTGATGTTGTCCCCGGCTTAAGGCTACATATTTCCACAGACTATGTCAATTGAATGACAAGCCCGGTTTCTTCAGTGATCACAAAAGTCCGGAATGCCACCACAATTATTCTTGATTTGAACGACTGAGGTCTAATTTGCACAACGGGGAACAATAGGACCAAAGCTGTTGAAGTTCCTTAAACGTAATTTCAGTAACATATTCAATGAGACTCACATTTCAATTCATGGACCAATTGGACGTCGGTTGTTTAAAAGTTGAGATAGTACAGAGTTGGGGAGAGTCCAACTTTTGACAGGCTAGTAAAGTCCTTCAATTTTTCAACTTTTCTAGAAATTTGATTCAAATCCTGCAAAACCCCCAAACCTGTTTTGTCTGAAATATGAACTAGCTCAAACGCGTGTCCCGGTGAAATTGGCTTTGATGTGCTTGATGTGCACAAGTAGAGTTTGGAATATTTCTTGCCTTTTTGGTTTGAGTTTTCACTGTCTTTACTAACCGTTACAAGAAATGTAATCCCCGGTACTATTAGAATGAAAAAATATTATTTATCTGATTGTTACCACTTAAAAATTTATACGATATTTGGTTTACCTACAAATTTGAGTTGGGACACCAGGCTAGTTCTTGAATGTAGGGTTAATGTGGAAAGTTTGTATCACCAACTTAGATCTTTGAATATCAAAGTGAAATGAATTGTACACTGTAGGAGTGTGAGAAAGAAGAAAGAAGGACTTCATTGGTTTAGCTGGCTGATTTGAAGAATCTGAATGTTTAGTATTCCTAAGCTGAATCTTATCTTGGTCAATAATCAATTTCAGTCTACAATCGATACGAAAAACTTCAGAGGCATGCAATTTCGGCCGAATAATCTGGTATTTTATGTGGCAAGTTGTGATTGGTGTAATTGCTATGCAGCTAAACTATTTTAGTAAGTCATTTTGATTCATTTCATTCTCCGAGGATGCAGTTGCAAAAGTAAAAATTTACATTTTTTCTATTACAATTCCAGTGTTTCTCATTGCATTGTGGGAACATGTAAGGAAACTCAAGTATGTTCTGCTCGTCTTGCCGATTCGACTCAAGTATTGCTTCTTTGCAAACGTATAGTGCTTTTAAATTTGAAATAGTGTGACCCAGCCACAATCAGCCCCGCCCGAAAACAGACCATCACCATTTTGTGAAAACCAGTTTTGGTGGGTGGATTCTTTCTATCCCATCCTCAAACACCTTAAATCAAAGACTGAACAACCACTTAAGTGCCTATTTGTGTGCCAACTTGGGTTTTAATGCATTATGCACAAAACAGGACATGTCTCTTGACAACTTTTGACGCTGTGCACGACAATTTTATCAAAAGTTTCGCAACCAAATTTACAAAATGAAGCCATCGCATTCGTTTAAGACGCTTTTTTTAATGAGATGACGCTATTCTCTTCCAACCTAGAAAGTTTCACACAATCGCTAAGAGATCGATACAAATGATTGAAAAACTGGTGATACAGATTTCAAGTTTGAACTTTTCAGTCCATGAGCTTCTTTCATCATTGTTTCACCGTGTTTTGCATTTTTGTATACTTGGGAAAGTGTCAGTAGCTCATCACATCAATTTTATCCGTGTTCATTGCTGAAGCCTGTAGATTTATTCTAGATACTGGACAACTTTTGATATGAGGTGCCTGTTTAGATAACGTGAGTTCAACAAAACAAAGCAGCAGATTGAAGAAAACACTGTTCCTTGCTGCATGAATCATCTTTGTACTCTCCGGAATCCTATTCCCAACAGACTGTTGGGTGCCATAGCGGAACAGCTTCTCTTTTAGAACTAGAACGAGCACAAAACCTCGATTTGTACTCTGTTCAATTCCCATTTTACATACATGTATTTAAGGGAAAAGCAAGCCTCTGGGGCTGTAAAATAATACAAACAGACATCTATCTAGACTCAGGATTGAATTTTATTTCTCTTAGAGGTATAGCCAAGATGCGAAATCTGCTTTATTACCTTGAAGTCACGTTTGGGCTTCGGCTAATAAACGTCCAGTAAGTGAAACCAGTTTCGGACGCGGGTGTTGATGAAGAAACCCAGTTTATAATAGAAGCTAAGATGCGTATCTATTTTGATTCTAAAAGTAATGGCGAGTTTTGGACAGAGATCAACAATTAAATTTGATGCCAATGAATTATAAAATGTGGCTTTTCTGACAGCCATTCGATTACAAATATACAGCGGAACAAAGGCAATTGTACGGCCAAGTCTCCTTCTTATAATAGGGGTGTGTCTGAACTATGAAATGACAAGTTCGGTACTTGGTGAGAGATGTTCTGGCATTCATTTCACTTGTTATTCCTTTCTCTCAACTGGAAACTACTCAAGTCTAAAAGTGAGTAGGCTGGAAAGTGTCAAAACAGCCCAATACCTCGCCAAGCTGCCCATTAAAACTCTGTTCTCTCATTGGCTGGCTTTAAAAGGAACAAAGCCATGGAAGCACCAATCAGCAACGCCTCTAAACGGTCTAGTCCCTTCTTAAGAATGGAATATCTCAATAAATAAGGATTTTTGCAACAGGCTTTTGAACCAAGTTGGGACCCATTTTATGTGTTGTCAGACCCATATTCATGCAGTAGCATCTGTCAATGTCTTAATTACCAGAAATAGTCAATTTCCTTTGTGAGTTACATAGAGGAGCATGCGTCGCTGCCCTGTCGGCCAGAATCAGACAAAGGGTCTGGTGTGGCTGGCTTAGGCACTTCAGAGTTTGAAGCTGCTGGCCTGAGGCAAAGCCAACTGCCGATTCTGATGGCTAAGCTGAGCAGGAGGGTTAGAAAGGATAAGTATCAAGAGCTTTGTTCATCCAGGGCCAAGGGCTGCCCACCCACTGAAAAGCAGCTTACCCTCCAGTAGACGGCAAGGGAGTCATTGTGGCAGTTTCAGTCCAAGTCAGGCAGACTCTATTGGATGGAGGTTTCTGAGAGGTAGCAGCGACTCACTCACTCACTTACTCACTTACTCACTCTCCCAAAGCCATCTCATTAGGAGTTGAAGTTGAACAGTGGAGAAGCTTCAGTCCATTTTAACCAATTGACACAGAGAGTTGAAGAACCCTACAACAAGAACTTGACAGAAGAACCCTTCCCTCCTTCAGTCAGTGCTGCTCACAACTCTTTCATCTTCACATTTCTAACCTCTTCTCCCTGGTTCCCCTTCAAATCTTTCACCAAACCAGCAATTTCTCCTCCAAAGCAACCATGTCTTACACCTCCTTTGAAGGATACTTCTGCCAGGGTCAGAGCAATCATCCCTTGCTCAATTCTTCATCGGGCACCAATGGGTCCATCTTGGCTGGCACTCCAACTTTTCAGTTCGATGCTGATGAAGACCTTCGGTGGACTCAGAGCTCTCTTCAAGCTCACCCAAAATCCTCTACAACCAACCAACACAATCAGACTCATCATTCAAGCAGAGGGTAAGATCTCGTCAATGTTTGAGACCTTTTTGGGCCCTTTCACTTGATTGTGAAGTATTTTTGAAGACCAAAAGTAGGCGAAACATTTGGAGTGTGTTCTTGGTGTCGCCACGTCCATTTACTTTCAAGAGTTGCTTCGTTAAAGCCTAAAATGGTTGTGAGATGTTGAAAGATGGCATCTTACATGGGTTTTATGCTCAACTGCATCCTATTTCTAAAAACATTCTGAGCCTTCTTGTTTTCTTTTTATTGTGAAGTTCTTTGGTCTTGTGACACAGGTCAGGCAAGTCTTTCAACGAGGCAGAGCATTTGTATTTTGCCAGAACCAATCAATGTATTCAAAACCAACAGAGTGTCTGAAAAAGATGGAGGTCAAGTCCTAGGGTTTCAAGTTTAATTTCTCGGACTGAAAGAAGCTACAGTAGAAGCTTCGAAGCTGTTTCATTGGAGGCTGGAGCAGCTTGGCCAGGTTCGGGCTAAACCTTCTCGGCGGCCAGGCAGTGGGTAATGAGGGTTAACCAGCCAGCCAGCCAGTCGGGAGCTTGACTTCCCCTCAACCAAGTGATGGTGGTTGAGTACAAGACAGTAGCCGGCAGTCTTATTGTCAATTTCCTAATGTGGCATGAAGTGGCCACTAGAGCCATTGACAGCTCTGACAGCCAGCGGCAGCTTTGGTGCATGCAGGAAGAACAACATCTATACCAGCCTGCCCTCCAATGGTACCACCATCCTCACCTCCATCCATCCACCAATTCCAAGGGAGCTAGTTTGCCTTGGTACCCTAGCCTTAGGAGCTTGAGATGGAGAGAAAGAGACACACTCACGCACACACACGCACCATCACACTATCACAGTCTAGGTCTGCCAGAAACCTGCCACTCAAAGTGACTTGATACACTTGGGGCGCAGTAAACAGTAGAGCACCCTTGTAAAAATTGGTAACGAGCGCTAAATTCCACGGGATAAAAGTCACGGCCAAAAAAAAAAATTGTTCAGGCTTTGGTCCTAATTTGGTAGCAATGCCCGTGGTCTAAGTACTGCATTTGCATTTGCGATATTTCTTTAGGCACTGCTGCCGTTGATTTAAGTCAAGTTTTGGTAGTAGTAGAGTAAGGATCCAATCTGATCACTGCCTTTCATTTGCAACCCGAAACCGGGGGTCATGCACTGAGTTTGTCAAAGTCGGATCCGATTCCGTTAAAACTTCCCCGAGCTTGAGTCATCAGGCCAAATATTGATTATTGTCAAGCAAGATTAGATGAGAAATCGGATCACTTGCCGTCAAAGGCCTCGAGCAATAACTTGAGAAAGGGAATCATCAGTTTCAAAATGTCAGCAACGCGTATCCAAGAGATGGAACGAACCAGGAAAAAGCGTCTGAAAAGAGAAGCAAAAAAAACGCGCAATCACATGTGGAATCAAATCTCTCCGACGACTTGTTGGCTCTTTGGAGCAGGATGACATTCTCGTTTATCACGCACGCAAACAATTAGTTTCCTCTTTTTATCTCATTTGCGAAACCCTCAGAACCTTGCTAGTCATTCCTATGTAAATATTTGTCATCTTCGTGCCCCGAGAACTGAGCAGTCCCGGTCTTTCCGGTCGATGACGAATGGCGATAGAATGACTCCTTGGGGTACAGCATTGAATAACAGCTGAAATGGCGAAAATTACCAGCCCTTGTACGTGACAGTCATTTCCATACGAGCAATTACTAATTGAAGGGTTGTGACTCGAGCTTCTAGTTTTGAACAAGTGCCACCAGGGTTTCTAGTAAAGGTTATCAAATCATTGGTGGTACGGCGCATTGATTGATTACTCCTGCAGGGGTTTCCGCACAGGCGGACATCAACTTAAAGTTTGGATCAAAATCCACTTCTGAAGTCGGGCGTCTTTCCTTTACTTTAGAGTGATCCAAGATATGCTCATATTTTCCGCATTTCATCAGTCTTCGTACTTCTTGTTCTGACATACTACTGACCGATGTTTGTGTACTTGCTAGTTTATACGAGCTCGAGCACTATTTGATCCAAGTCTTCCGTCATCCGTTTATACAAGGTATAACATGAAGACATACGATCGAGGAAAACGTGAATACTTGTGAAAGGCAAACATAGAAATGTCAACATGTTTCAAACGAAAAAACAAATACTGAATCCTCGTGAAGAAACCAACAAGTTCTCTGCTGCCATCCATCACCCGTCTGAAATCTCTTAAAAGGCTAGAATGTTTTCATCATTTTGAGCCGTCGTTCGATTTGATTGAAGTCGACAAGATTCGGCCAGGGCTGAAACTTGATCCGGCCCTCCAAAGACGAATTCCACCTTGTGAGTGAGTAAGTGAGCGTACGTAAACGTATTGTAGAAGAGCAGCTTTGGGATTTGATGATGTATATCTTTTGCCCAAATGTCGCAGCTCCTCGTTTTCCAACGCTTTAAGGCTCATCATAGGGAAGAGGGGGAACGTCGTTCTTGGCCTGGCCCATCAATAATCCTGGGGGGCCGGCTCTGCCGCGTTCCATTAATTACCAACTGGTGGTTCTTTTTCTCATAGGTTTCTCACTTAATGCGATAAATCAACGACAGGCTCGAATTCGCTCGTAGAGAGAAAATTCGATTTATTTTGTCACAGGCGCAGTCATACGGAATACGTACCTGGCACTCGAAAAGCTTGTCGTGAAGATTGATGGGAGAAAAAATTACAACGATTTGCCGGATTCACCGGAGAGCTTCTTCCATAAAGCTCACACGTTTGTAACGGGGTCAAATGTGTGGATCGGCTCGGCATTAATGATAGATCGGCTCGGCATTAATGATAGATCGAGAACTCTTTGGCTCATGTTCTCAAAACCTTCATGCCACTCATAGCATTGGTACTCGTCTCAAAAGCATGGCTTCACATTTAAAAGTCCACGTGGTCGAACAGTTTTCTTACGCTTTCGGTTAAGGCCGTTTTCGGTTCATCACTACTTTGAACCCCCGGCAACTGGAGGCGATGTGCAGTCAAAGATGGCTGGATTGAGTTCGGAATAATGTCGATCAAGCCATTGTGTTCCCGTCTTGGCAGTGATTGGATGGCTTTGTTTCCTGCAGGAAATTGGAGGTTGTGGTTGATGTTAGTGTAGAAATGTATGAAAAGAGCTGAAAGAAACCCCGGTAACTCGCTCTGAATGAGAACGAGAATGTCCACACGTGGTTTGAACTTTTGACTAATAAATCCACATACTTGGAAGGCAGCAAAATGCTATTACCACCCCTAAGGGAGGGCTATTCCACAATTCGTAATATTGAAGATGCGGAGGATTTTTATTCTTGCCTAAAAACGACCGTGTGAGACATTGGTAGAAACATGTAAATTCAAATCGGTTTTATGGGAAATCCCAACAACTTCAGAAGGTTCAATTGCCTTCATCAGTGAATGAAATATTCATGGTGGCGTCGTTCACGTTAGCCATGCCCTCGGACATTGATGATTGCATGTTACTTTCGCTCCCTGAACATCATCGTAGTCGCCGTCGTTGGCGGCTATCGGAAGTGTTCTTGCGTGAAATTGCGGTGAGGGTAATTCCAACACAAAGAACTCGGCATTCCATTTTGAATATCATTTCGTGGATGATTCGAATACTCCACATGGCGGGTCTCTTGAGATTTGTACTTTCCGGAATACCGAGTGTCCTCGGGGAAGAACCTGTTTCTTCCTTGAAGTACTTAGGACCGATAAACGAAGTTCCATATTGCCTTGATCTAGATAAGACCCTCACTTTTTATGTGCCTACTTTTTTTGGTTGGCTTAGGCCACAGAGGTTTATGAGTTGCTCAATCTTCACTTTCTTTACAGGGCATTCAGCGCAATAACTGGAATGTCGCCGAGTTTAGGAGTCCCTCCAATGGACGCGTTTTTCTGGATGGAGGCTCCCACCCATCCATCTACCTCCACGCCCATCAGCTCCGAGGGCGGGTCTCCGACGAACGGACCCTCCAGAATACGGAAACGTCACTTTTCCCTCGAAGAGTACCAAGACATGGACGATAGTTCAAACTCGAACGATTCCGGGATCTTTTCGCGGAACTCCAACATGATCTTGGAGGAGAACCCCCGGGCCTTGGGCTCGCTTTCCGATCTCAACGTCTTTAAGTCTTTCATGAATGGTGAGTGATTTGACTTGAGATTGTGAGTGAACCGATTTGTTTACCCTCGGCATTGTCCTGCAGACATGTCATATGGTGAGGATGCCTTGAGCATGGACTTTGACAAGTCCATGGACGATGAGCATCTCAAGGATCTGGAGAGGCGGATCCTTCAAGTGATAGAAGAGGCGAGGGAAGCCAACAAGTTTGGATTGGAGTTTCCTCCCGGACTCCTGGACATTGTCACTGGTCACATCCTACAAGAGGCGGCCGGAGAGCCATATGGATTAAAAGGTGCGAACGACGACCGCAAATTGTTCTGTGATGGAGCTGGAGGTTTTACCATAACCATTGCTCTTCTGCGTTCTAGGTTGTGTTTTGAAAATTCAATATGAAGGCCAAACTGCTCTTCATAGAGTGGCCACCCTTGTGTGCGATCCAAATACGTTGTCAACGTTTGAGCTTACCCTCACCTTCCGACAGGCCCAAGCCTCGTGGGGTAAAAGAATGGCCAGGTAAGCCAATAGTATTCAATATCTATGCCACAGACAGAGGTTTCGTGATTATCTAAACCTTCTCCCGCACGGCACATTTTGAGAGATCTGAATTAGAGAACCGACACTCCCTGTTAGTTTGATAATTACTTATTGGAAGTTACATTTTGGTCTGTGACTTTATGGGATGCATTTTATAATTCACAGAAGACGTTAGTAACTGGTGCTGTATCTTTTTATCTCTTTTTTTGGTGTATTTGTTTTGAAGAAGTGTCATTTTTGCTTCTCAATTTATAATTTCAATTGTTACTTGGACAGGGTATATGTCAAGTGTTACTTGGCCTCAAGTTCTTTAATAGATCTGTATTTTTCGATCTTGAATGAGGATTTGGAACATAATCGAATTGAAATTCATTGTTATTGGGGACTTCTTTTCAAGCAGTTAGAAACCCAACGACCTTGTAACTGTATTTCTTGAGCGTGCCCTTTCTCTACATTAGAGCTCGATTTAGTCAAGAGGTTCTTCGATAGATGTTATGCACATTGTGGACCAACACAATTGGATGCAATTCAATTGCTACAACAAATAATTCATTCTTCCAGACGCCTGTCGTTCTCCCTGTCGATTGCGGATTATCCCGTCAGTACCTCCTACAAACTGGTCAAAAAGCGCTCTTACCGTCAAGGAGAGATCGAACTGGTTTCTTAAAGAGTCACAAAGTATAAAGTCGAAGAAGAAGGAGCACCCTACAAGAAAACAGAACAACAACAAAAGTATTAACCTCAAGGTTTGCGCGTGTGTGAGACTGATCGAATGCGTGAAACAAGCGGATGAGTCTGCCCAATCTTCAAGAATTCTTAAATCTACATGGGTGAAGAGAAAGGGGCTGCAAAAGTGACCACTAACGAGCCCATTCTGTCTCCCGGACAATCGACAACATCCACCGTGCTGCTAAAACAAACAAACAAACGTGTGTACCTCCCCGTCACAACCAACCCTGCTAAAAGTTGACTTGTCACAAAGAACAAACAAACAAACAAAAAAATCATCGGCTGCAGCCCGATACCATTAATGATGATACATATAGTTGTGATAAGAGTTTATCTTAACATTTTTTATGGATATGTTATTAGCCACTGGGGATGGTGAACCCCTGCAACCTTTGCGTTGTGAGGATCCTGTCATCGCCACAATTTTGTCTTTCATTCTACTGTCAAAAACACCATCCATCCCCTCTCATCAAGAATTAGTGGGCGTGTGTGTGTTGTCTCCTTGTGTGCCCCGCCCACCGAGTCACTCTCAATTGGCATCCATTCCTATATTGGTTGGATTGGGTGAGTCGGCGAAGGCCACAAAGGCAACCGACCGACCGACCTTGATCTTCAAGTGCAAATTCAAAAGATACGAGAAGCATCTACTCCGTATTTCATGAACGTTATTGTGTTAAATTTCAACTCCGTTTTGCTTGGACTGTGGATATCTACATATATATAAAAGTATAAATCCCAACAAGTTCACCAATTCATAAACCGTCGACTGATTCCAAACACTCCCACAACCACAAAATCTGTCTCAAACAATATACAATTATATTTTTGTTTGTCAAATCCATTCTCAGCCACGTTTTCCTTTTTTCGCTCTGATGTGGCTGGAGATCTATTATCATCATCATTATTATTAATAATAATAATATAAATATTCACTTGGGTCTTTCTTTGATTTCCATCAAATGCCAATAAAAGCTATGACAAAACAGTAACCCGCGTCCATCAATGCAAAATTCAGGTAACTCACATTAAAAGCGGGAGCCACCCAACATTTGCTAAAATACTCCTATGGTGAATATGTATTTGGAAATTATGTTTAATTCAAATGTTTATCTCGGCCCACGTTTACTTCAAAAACTGATCAACATTGTTTTCGGACTTCTGTAATATTGTACTTTGTACTAGTGCGTTTATTGTGACAAATCTACTTCGTCAATACGACAGCAAGAGTTTATAAAATGGTAAGAGTGGTTCTCATCTCCTCAAATCGTACAGATACGGATATATGATGGGATAGAATGAAGCTCTTCCTCTTTCAACTTGAATGATGGTCGCAGGGTTAAGTTTCAGTTAAAATGTGTCTTCAGATGGCAAAATGTGTATCATTTACATTTTTGTTCAACACAAAAGTTACATAAAACCATGCATTTGGGTCAAGCCCGCGGAAAAGGTCAAAATTATCCTGCATACCTGCCTTTTGTAACCCTCAATCAAAGCAAATACCTTGTTACTTGCCTTCCTTTCACAAACCCTGCATTTGTGTTCAAAAATCAGAAAGTTCGACACAGATTGAGCTTTCTTCAGAATGGACCATGACAGAAATGTACTACAAAAATGATAACCTTTTTTTGCACAACCTACCTACGGGATCAATGTAATATACCATATACTGTACTGGACAACATAAATTTTCTAAAAAGCCAGCAAATCCATTCAAATGTGACGTAAAGACCATTTTGGTTCTAGCAAGGCCAAAATTTAATTAGAGAAAGCACGAATCGATAATACAACCAGTTGCCAATCAATGGACACCATCCTCAAGAAAGAGGGATCCACGGTCTGGATCACTGGCCTCTCAGGATCCGGTAAAACAACCTTAGGATTAGCATTGAAAACTTATTTGACCTCTAGAGGTAGGTTGCCAGTTGCTCGCATTGTTCTAGTTTCCAATTGGGAACAGGCGAAAGTCTTTGATTGCTCTCCATTGTAGGTGTCCCATGTTATGTCTTGGATGGAGACCAACTTAGAGGTAGCTTGTCCCAAGATCTGGGCTATTCATCAATGGAGAGTGAGGAGAATGCCCGAAGAGCTGGAGAAGTGGCGTTAATGTTCGCCAAGACTGGATTTCTCGCCATCTGTTGCCTCATTTCGCCTTCAAAAAGAGCCAGGAACGCAATCCGTGCCCGACACGCTCATCTTAGGCTCGCTTTCCATGAAATCCATCTTAAATGCTCCCTTTCCATTTGTCGAGCTAGAGACCCCAAGGGATGGTATTCCAAATACGAGGTTGCAAGACTCGCCCATCAACAAATTCGAGTGGGTTCCGTGAATTTGAAGTACGAAGACATTGGGAGCTTTTTGGAGGAAAATAGCTACGATATCCCTGATGAGCCCGATTTATCACTTGACACCGAGACCCAAGGAGTCTCCGAGTGCCTTAACACCCTTGTGAACTATTTGAAACTAAGCTAACTCAAATTCCCCGCTCTTTTTATGAGTTTTCTGCTGCTCAATTTCCTAAATAGTGATAGGCCAAAGAGACCGATTTCGGGAAGGAAATGCATACTTGATAATATGATTGAATGCAAACGAGTTAAAAACTGATCAAACCTTACAGAAATCTCATTCAATACCCTGCTCTCTCATCTCAATTGAAATCATTGCAAAAAAAGAAAAATAACTGACAAATTGCCGAGAAATAGTTAGAACTTTCCACATCAAGACGCTCATTCTTTGCAGTTTTGAGAAAGTGGAGTTTAGTTCAAATGAGCACAAACACTCAGGCGTTTTTTACTCTTACACGGCTAAAAGTGGAAACAAAACATTTATTGAGCACATGCACCATGTTCCTCGATCGCCCATGTGAGTAAGCCTCAATCCAAAACTCATCCGCATACCAGGGCCTTGGAATGCCTTGGCGAGCCTTTGCTTTCCAATTCGTGTTCAAACCACTATCTGTTCACCAAATCAGTCATCAAATATTATTCTTTTACAATTCGACAAGGTAATTTTATGCGCATTTCAAGAATGCTTCCTTCAAATAAAATCAAAATGAAAAGAACAAGGGACCTTGTCCTAACATTTTCCTACTGCATTATTTAGCGTCGAACTGGACCCTTGAGGCTTTCAGACTTTTGTCTCCTCCATAAAGTTGTTTTGTCACCATTTGTACTTTGTTATCGAGGTTGTGAATGATGATTGAAAATACCATCAAGACCACAACAAACAAAGTGTAAACATGCTTTTTCGTCAAAAATTCAATGCACCAATTCTAGGAACCGGATCCTTAATCGTTGAGAAATATCGATCCATCTTTCAACAACAACCGTTCCATGTCTACTGTTCAGTTTGTTTACATCCAGGTGTTCTTATGAAACTTCAGTGTTGACAGCTCACTACCTTTCAAGTACATTCATAATGCTTTGAGATTGGTGTACACTTCTCGAATCAAAATGATTTTATGGAGAAGTAGGCCCCTGTGGCTACTTGGACCCAAGTGCTCCAGTCATGGGGTAATCCGACCATGGGTTGTGGAAACAGTAGCAGGTAGATGTCCACATTGATAGACTTGTTGGGAATACAGTCATTTTTCACCATGTTTAGATCTTCTAGTCAACTTAAATTAATAGGGCTCTGTATGAACCATTGAAATACAGACAGGGGTGCTCAGGTTGAAGTTTAGCTACTAAAAGTCAATTGTATTCTTCTTCAAATGAAACTCAAACGAGGTCACGCATATGTGCAGTTGGATTTCAAATTTGAGCTTGATTGAATGACTGGGTCACAAGTTAGGGCCTCTCAGAGGATACTACAAGTCTGCACGTAATGTGGTAATTAGGTCCGGCTGGAACCGTTACCGGAAAAAGGTAACGCTTGACCGTTGCCGTTACCAATACATTTTAGAAAATGTCACGCATGACCGTTATCGTTACTTTTGGAGAAAAGAGAACTTAAAACTGAAAAAGCATGTATACATTATCTTATCGTTAGTAAATATGACGTGAAACAAATGACTCCGGTGATTATTTATTTGATCCCATCAGTAGCTTGTAAGTCATTGCATTTCAGACAGAATTTTCAAAAAAATAGGTAGGAAACCTTTATGCATTTTTTATATCCCTTTTCCCTTGTTTAAAAAAAAGTAAGGGTAACAGGAGGGCTTTAAAGCCAATCCGATCCATTAATGTTACCGTTGCTTACAGAAAAGTACCGCGTTTCCTGTAGCGTTACTCAAAAAGTAACGCGTTACAAATAACGGTGTTACTTGTAACGGCGTTACTCAAACCCTTGTAGTAATCAATTAATAGATTTAAATCATGCATCAGGGTTGGCAAATGGGTTAATCCCAGGGCGTTTTTAGGGAGTTTTAATGGGCGGGTGAGACGGGTCTTTTGTTTGATGTGTATAATTGTTTTTTTTAACTGGACGGGTTTTATTGATTTTTAATCAAATGTTAAAGTTAGACCCTTTTTTGGAGCCAAAGACAACCAAACTGGGACAAAAAAAAACCTGCTCCATTACCTTACTTTTGAAAAATGATAACGCCATACCAATACAGGTACTTCGGAGGGGGAATAAGACGAACTTGTCTAATTTCAGAATTAAAGACGAATTATAATCTTTCATAGACGAATTATAATCTTTCATAGACGAATTATAATCTTTCATTTTAATAGTACTGGGGATTACATTCCCTGTAGCGGTTAGAAAAGCCCGTGAAAAACCAAACAAAAAAAAAAAAATGAGGCGAAATGTTCAATAGCAGAAGTCAAAAGTTTTTGGTTAGTTGCCCCGCTGATTTGGGATTAGTGCAATAGTCAAAGAACTGGAACAAATAAGCCACTACATTTGACACGCAGTTTATGGAAGAAAACCGTGCAGGAAACCCAAAATCTACCTTTAGAATAGTAAGGATTGAACATCACAAAGGAGGAGTTTCCTACCCACGGTGTTACTCACAATACTGATAAAGATTTTATGCAAATGCCAAGATTTATAATAATGATTTTCGTTGTTATTCAAACAAAAGAAACATTTTTATAAAAAATCATTTTGGATTCTAGCTCAGATTAGAATATTAATCCAATTAAAACCTACAAAGAGATAGCATTTTTAAAAACGTAATCAATAGATCTTGGAAGTAACCTTAGGTGCGTTTCCAACTAAAATTTTATTCAAATCCATGGAGCAAACTATAAGATATCTCGTTTTAAAAGATTGCATTTTCATCGAATTTGACAGCAAATTGCTCCGGTTATAGCTTAAAGCAATTGCCAAGAAATATAATAAGCTTTTTCTATGCCTAAAATATAAATGAATTTTTTTCACTTTTCTGAAGCAGGTAGAAAAGCCCGAATATAGTTTGCAATATAACTTAAAACTTACTTAATGTCAATATTCACAATTTTGATGCCATACTTGTCAATCACAATTCAATGAAGCTTAATCTTGAATTTTGACAAAATTATATTAACGTTCAATAAAAACATCGCTAATACGTAGAAATTAATTATTGCAAAAAGTGACAATTTGGAAAATTAAACTCTCACAGGTATCGTTCAGATATTTTAGGAACACAAAGGATATTGTAGCTTTTGGCACTTAAGTAAAATAAAAGGCAATTTTGCATGTTTTGTAAGTTTTAAGCGACATTTTTTGCTACTTTTTGCTTTTAAAGAAATCTTCAAGAAAATGGCGAAATATCATTTCTTGTCGTGTCATTGAAAAACACAATCATATTCCTTGGGAATAACTGGAACATAATTAGGCCATTTTTCGATCTTTTAAGGCGTAAAACGCAACCTTTAAGTTGTAATATCTAGGCATCTGCGGAATAGAAGTTGATGAAATTTTACGTCAATACATAACTAGGAGTATGTTTAATACTGATTGACTACGTTTTTGACAATGGTGCATTTTAATGCACTTTAAGTGATTTAACATACTTATCTGAGCTACTTTTAAACATGTGTATTTCACAAAAGTTGTTCCTTTTGTCTCTTTGACAAAGAAAAAACATATCTAGATGTCTTGGCATTTGAGCAAACACTTAACCAGAAAATATAACCACCGTGTACCATTTAGTCCATGAAATCAAGACATTGCCCTTCCAGTTTCATTATCAATCAAATTA
Source organism: Tigriopus californicus (assembly GCF_007210705.1). Taxonomy (NCBI): domain Eukaryota; kingdom Metazoa; phylum Arthropoda; class Copepoda; order Harpacticoida; family Harpacticidae; genus Tigriopus; species Tigriopus californicus. Next base: position 9,569,057 of record NC_081451.1, read on the forward strand.
CAGCCAAAAAAGGGGAAAGGCATCGGAAAATGAAGGAAAAAATTGAGAAAGATTTGCCATCAACCCGCCCGTAAAAAACCGCCCATGGGCGGGTTTTGGGTTTTTTAATCCAACGGACGGGTTTTAGCCAACCCTGTCATGCATTCTATGTAGATTTATGTACTGCGGTTTGAGAGACAATAACTTGCGATCCACGTGTTTCATCAATCTGAAAATTACACTTTCGTAAAACGTCCCCATTTCAAATTCCAGTGGTTTATTATTATTAGCCTGGAAAAGTATGGGACATTCATTGAAAAATGTAGTGAGGCACCCTGAATTTGGGTTTTTTGGGGAGGGTGAATTTAGACAAACATTACAGCCAACCTGCACCTGGCCTTGGCTGAATTTGTCATTCATTTCAATTTCCCCGCTTATTGTGAGCAAACAGCATTCTGATGTTGAGCCAAGATATTAGTACAACGACAGATCTACACCACAAAGTACATATTCTGAAAGTTTTGTTCCATAACTCACTTGATTTTGTGACTTGAAAATTGAATTGGATCATGGTGCAAGTTGGCTGTAATGTTTGGTTACATTATCCCTCTACAAAATGCCCAAAATCAGGGTTCAGCACTATATTTTTCCTTGAATTTCCGTTACTTTACATAAATAATTGGCCCTTAACCCACATAATCCATGTTTGAACACAAAATCACGCATATGGGTGCGCACTAATCGGGTTCGTTGATCCTGACTCTTGTTGCAGGGTTGCCATTGCTTCATTACCCTCAACGAAGTTGCTACGCCACTGAAGTGGATTTCATGCAGCAACCCTACGCATATTACCGAATTCTGGGGATCCCGAGAAATTCACGAATGTCGGACGTGAAGGCGGCTTATTTGCGATTGGCTAAACGGCATCATCCAGACATGATCGGCAAAGTAGATGAAGCCACCGAGGCTACTCATCGCCAAAAATTCGACGTTAGTTGACTTAATGTTCATCAATATATGCCCCCGGTTCTTCATTAATGCCTTGAAATTTTGGTAGGAGATCACAGAGGCTTATACCACACTCATAGATGTTACCCAAAGACATTTCTATGATCAGCACGGATATTCTTGCGATGGTCTCCGCAAGAAAGGCATCCCGTCCATCTTTGATTACCAGCCCAAGTATGTGTGACTAACTAGGAATATTGTCTCGTCAATGCACGGTCCTTCTAGAGATAACGGACTGCGAACGGAAGTAAAAAAATCCTAAACTGTTCACTTTATGCCAAATAAGCACTTCATACGACCACAAGATCTTGTACAATAGATAAACTTGGCCGGATTTGAGGCCAAAGCTATTCTTAGGGAGCTCAATAGATATGTGCAAAGTTATGTAGCAAACGCTACATAATATTTGAATTTTCGGCCTGCTGCTCTTGGTCAACATAACCTTTTGACAACCTAACTTTGAAACGAACCCCTTTACAAGTAGATAGTAGAAAAAAATGACCTGCCTTTAATTGAAAAGATCTACGTTTCTTATCTTATTACTTTGATTCGAAAAATGGCTCAGATTTGCTATTACCAAGAGCAAGCTGATTTGACGGGAAGTTCGTTCACAGTCCAGTTTTCTACAAGTTCGTGGTCAATGTTACCAGTTACCTACGAAATCTAATGAGGGATGAATTTGGATGTTTAGTGATTTCCATTCTTTTCTTACCACCGGCAGTAAAAAAAGCGAAATGGGCCGTTTGGCCCGGTTGAGGCTGCTGGGACAAGTTTGGGCCGAAACGCGTTTGTTACATTTATTAGCAATACTATGTTCTCTAACACGGTTATCATGATTTAGAATCAATTCAGAGACAGTCAAAATATTCTTACTTAGTTACTTGGAAAATTTCTGTGTTTCTCGTACCATCATCTCGTTAAATCGACGGCAGAGCTTTTTGCTGGGCCGTTGAGTAGAGCTTTGCCCACTCAGACAGTACTAGAGGGGGAGAATTAGTTCCCGTTGATTTAATGACTTGATACTTGAAATGCAGAGATTGGACATGTGAGTAAGCAATTAAAAATATTTTGAATGAAATGAATGCCTTTGTGTCTCTGTATTGATTCTAAATCATAATAACCATGATAGAGACCATGGCATTGCTAATAAATGTAATAGACTCGTTTCGACCTAAACTTGTCCAAACAGCCACAACCCGGCCAAACAGCCCATTCCACTTTTTTTACTGCCGGCGGTAAGAAAAAAATGGAAATCACTAAATCTGCAAACTCTTTCTTCATTGAAATATGTTAAAGGTAAGTAATTATATGAGGGTAATATGTTTTTTCCGTCTTGAATTCTTGGGAATCTCATTCCCAGTAGCGGTAAGGTAGTCTTGAAAAAAAAAGAAAGGGAAATTCCCAAGGCACCAAGAAAAGTAATTGATATTGTTCACTTGTAATCGCGCCCAACCCTATAGAAGTTTCCAGAGAACTTTCAGAGGGAGGGCCGAGCGGGGAGCTAGACTATCGAACCCGGGAAAATTTCGCATGCTAGGAAAGTCCGCCAACATTTACGTCTCCTCCCACAAGAACGAGTTCTCAACCAATTTGTTGTAAATGAATATCCTACTGTACCCTGTTTGAGGATTCGTTAAAATTTGGTCTGGTGGTTGGATTATGCATACAAATGTGAAACTTTGATAGAATGAATACCCCAAACATCGGCCTCACCAAGAATGCATAGTGTTGCTTTTTTTTAAATTCGTCAACGCTTTCAATTCGTCTATGTCAAAAACAAATGACTGTAACTTTCATTGCAAAGTATCCAAGTTTTGATGCCGATTGAAAGATTCAGATTGCTCAAGTAATTTAAATACCAATCCTTCTACTTGGAAACAGATGGTCAATCCATGAACAAGAGTTCAGAGCTGATGGTGAGACCAGTGCTGTTGAGGACTGGTTTAAGGCCCAAGGTCACTCTTGGGACGAACCCAAGACAACTATCCGACAACGCCTGAAAAACGCTTATGTGGAGTATCGTTGGGGACTGAAAGTGTATGATTTCCCTTGGGATTTTCAAGGTGAGTACTTTTCCGAAGGTTTCCATTGGCAGTGTGAAGTGAATTAACCGAGAGGAACGTTTCATTGAGGGTCCCCAGTTTGGACCAAAATATACGTGAAAGCAATAAGTTCAGGCGATCAAATAATACGTCCTAGTCCTGCAAAGTTTCCCTATTGTTCCTAACACTGTTTATATTTTTGGGACTACCTTACCGCTGTTGAATGACGTCGGATGGAACAAAACTCGGGACTTTAACGTTGGACAACTTTATTTATCAACTCGGTGAACACGGGGGTTTTTCAAGAGAGTTACGTCCGTGAGCCAATCCGTTTTTTCGCGCGTAGACAGATCGCAACTCCCAGAAAGAACATCACGAAACGTACATTATATAAGAGAGAATGTTAATTTCCCAACACTCCTCCTCATTCGACACTCCATTCAATTATATTGCACATTTTACTCAACTTGCGTAATTTCGATCTTGGCAACCCCTTTGTCAACATGTCAGCTATCATATCCTCCGTTTTGCAGTAGTCTAAGACGAGGGTACCTAACACCACCTGTTCTTGAGTAAAATGATATCGGATGCCGATGTGTTTAGCTCTACCGTGGTACTGGGGATTCTTGGCCAAACCGATTGCTGACAGGTTGTCCTCAAAGATCTTAGTTGGTTCTGTCACGGGTTGCCCTCCACTTTTCATGACGTTTCTCAACCATATCGCCTCCTGAGCCGCACTTGAGAGAGCCATGTATTCGGCCTCTGCAGTCAATAAGGCCACTGAATTATGTTTTTGGCTCCTCCAAGAGATTGGCCCGCCTGCCAAGAGGAACAAATAGCCAGAGGTGGACCGTCTATCTTCTGGATCTCCGGCCCAATCAGCGTCAGAGTATCCAACAATATCCACCTCACTTCCCCTTGAGTATGTGATTCCAACATTAGCAGATCCTTTCAGATACTTGAGAATCCGTTTCAAAGCACTCCAATGTTCTTGTGTTGGATGAGAGGTAAACTTGGCCACGGATGCGACAGAAAATGACAAGTCTGGCCTAGTTCGCACCGCCAAGTACAATAGACCTCCAACAATTGATCGATACTCAGACTGTTTCACTGGTTCTTCATCTTTGTTGGCTTTGATGAGCTTTAAATTGGGTTCCATTGGAGTATCTACAGGGTTGCACTCACTCATTCGTGTCTTCTCGATCAATTCTCGAGCAAATTGTGGCTGGCCGATCCAAACGACGCCCAGGTTGACGTCTTGACGAACAGTGATCCCGAGAAAATGGTTTACGGGACCGAGATCCTTTGCGTTGAAGTGTTGACAGAGTTTCAGTTTGATCTCATTCAATTCATTCTCATTTTTACCAGCCAAAATGAGATCGTCGACGTACACGGCTAAGTACATCTTGTCTGGTTTGTCCATATGGTAAAGACAAGGGTCTTCATTCGTTTGGACGAAGCCGAGATCCTTTAGAACCGTGTCCAACTTCGAATTCCAACAGCGAGGGGACTGTTTAAGGCCATAGAGGCTCTTTCTCAAGCGGCACACCATGTCTTCTTTCCCCTTTATCTCAAATCCCTCAGGTTGTCTCACGTAAATTTCCTCTTTGATCTCACCATTCAAAAATGCCGTCTTAATGTCCATTTGATGCATACTGAGACCTTGAGCGGCGGATAAAGCGAGGAGAACACGCACGGTCTCAAAACGGACAACAGGACAAAAAGTTTCGTCGTAGTCCATACCGTATTGTTGTGTAAAACCTTGTGCAACCAATCTTGCCTTATACCGCTCCGGGTTTCCTTCGTCATTTCTCTTGATTTTGAATACCCACTTAGTCCCAATGACTCGCTTGTCCCTGGGTTTGGCGACCAAGTCCCACACATCATTATCTTTCAAGGACTGGATCTCTTCTTCAACCGCACCCTTCCATTCCTCGCAATCGTTCCGACTAAAAGCCTCTTTGATGGTGACAGGATCCGGCTCACTTGAGAGAGCAGCGCAGGTCCATTCCCCTAGCCTTTGGGGCTCCCGTCGAACACGTTGTGGTCGTTGTTCTTGTTTTTCTTCCTCCTTCTCGCGATTATCGCCTCTGTTGTTCTGCTCGAACATACGAGTCTCCAGCTCGCTCATACGATCATGATATTCAAACGTTCCTGGATCCAGCAACTCGTCGAGAACCACAGTGCGACCTGGAGTTTCAGCTACTTTTGAGGAGAATCCGTTAGCCAATTCATTAAACACAACATCTCGACTATGAACAACACACTCTTGAGTGCAGTCATATAGACGGTATCCCTTGATTTGATCAGCATATCCAAGTAACACTAATGGCTTTGACTTGGGATCAAGCTTTCCCCTTTTTTCCTTCACGATGTGTCCATGAGCAAGACACCCAATTCGTCTGAGATGAGCAATTTTGGGTTTCTCACCAGTCCAAACTTCGAAAGGTGTCCTTCCAACCACTGCTTTAGTTGGGGCTCGATTCCTTAGATAGGCCGAGGTGGAGATCATCTCTGCCCAGAACCTTAAGGGTAATCCAGCATCCGCAAGCATAGTTCGGGTGACCTCAACTAAAGTACGATTCATTCTTTCCGCGACTCCATTCTGCTCAGGATTGTACGGGATTGTTAATTCATGACGAATGCCTTCCCGACTCAGACATTCCTCGAACTCGTTTGAGGTAAATTCTCCGCCATTGTCCGTTCGAAGTGATTTCAATTGGCATCCGGATTGCTTCTCTACCATGGTCTTCCACTTCTTGAATACTGAGAAGACCTCGTTCTTCTTTTTCAAGATGTATACCCACACGTACCGTGAATGGTCATCAATAAAAGTGAGAAAATAATTTCCTCCGCTCAACGACGTCTCGCCCATCTTGCCACACACGTCACTGTGGACTAACTCGAGTTTTTCATTCGCTCTCCTGTGGGCTTGTTTTGGGAATGGCGACCGATGAATCTTTCCCATGGCGCACGGCTCGCAAACTTCGTCCGTGACCGCGTTCTTGAGGTCCATTCCCACCACCATTTCTTGTCGGATCAATTCTGCTATCCCACTCACGCCCAGGTGGCCAAGGCGCCGATGCCACTTCTGAAAAGATGTTCCGTCATTCTGTTCATTCTTTGATATCATCACACTTGCTATCTTCTGGACATGATCCAGCCAATAGAGTCCATTAATTCTTGTGGCGACGGCAACAACGTTTTTGTCCCGACTGGCGATCGAGCACTTCCTTCCATCGAAAGCGGCTGATGCTCCACGCTCCGATGCCTTTGAGATACTAAGAAGATTGAAAGACAGTTCTGGAACCACAAGCACACCGTGAAGTGTGCACGGGACTCTCTTCTTTCCAACGCGCATTACCAGTTGGACGTTCCCCTGCCGAATGGCTTCCACGCCACGACCATCTCCGAGTGTGATCTTAACCGGTTTTTCCAGTGCATTCAAACTGTCAAACATCCCTTCATCATTACACATGTGGCTTGTGGCACCCGAGTCCACGATCCACGTTTGGTCTCGATCAACCCATGTATTGGCTGACACTTGGGCCGGAAGACCAACATCTTGGACGGTGTTGACGACAGTTTGGGTACTTTCCCTGTGAGCTCTGCTCGTTCGTTGTCCATTCTTTTCAGGCCATCGGACCCGACAATTGCGTTTGATGTGTCCCATTTTCCCGCACCGAAAGCACTCTATCATTCTGGCCTGATTTGATGAGGCAAGACCTTGTTCAGTCATCGGAATGGGACTTACTATCGCCCTTTTCCGTTCTTTGCCCCAGAGGCGCTCGGTTACCGTCTCCCACGACGGGATATCCGGGTGAGCTTCCAGCGCTGTAACCAGAACTTGGTAGCTCTCTGGCAAACTGGCTAGCAAGTAAACGACACGATCCTCTTCGTTCACGGGGTCTCCCACGACGGCTAATTCATGGAAAATCTCTGTCATTGCCTTCAAATGATCTTGTAGATTACCCTCCTCTCGGAGCTGACAAGTGAATAATTGCCGTCTTAATTGAAGTCGATTGGCCCAACTCTTCTTTTGAAACTGGTTCTGAAGACTCTCCCACACTTGCTTCGGATCGGTCGGATCACCGAGCAGATACAATAATCCAGGATCCACGGAGAGTACCAGTACGGCCAAGGCTCGGTCCTTCCGGACCAGGAATTTCCTCAAGGCCTCCCCATCCACGTCTGAGCTTGGTTCCACCTCGGTTCCGCTCACAATGCCCCAAAGGGCGTCTTTGATCAACGCCATCTTGGCTTGAATCTTCCACGTGGCATAGTTGGGTCCTTTCAGCGGGACCACCGCCGTCCGTTGCTCCATCGACATTCCTCCAAGGTTCGTTCACTGCAGTGGAACGAGACTGTGACCCATAACCTGTTGAATGACGTCGGATGGAACAAAACTCAGGACTTTAACGTTGGACAACTTTATTTATCAACTCGGTGAACACGGGGGTTTTTCAAGAGAGTTACGTCCGTGAGCCAATCCGTTTTTTCGCGCGTAGACAGATCGCAACTCCCAGAAAGAACATCACGAAACGTACATTATATAAGAGAGAATGTTAATTTCCCAACACTCCTCCTCATTCGACACTCCATTCAATTATATTGCACATTTTACTCAACTTGCGTAATTTCGATCTTGGCAACGCCTTTGTCAACATGTCAGCTATCATATCCTCCGTTTTGCAGTAGTCTAAGACGAGGGTACCTAACACCACCTGTTCTCGAGTAAAATGATATCGGATGCCGATGTGTTTAGCTCTACCGTGGTACTGGGGATTCTTGGCCAAACCGATTGCTGGCAGGTTGTCCTCAAAGATCTTAGTTGGTTCTGTCACGGGTTGCCCTCCACTTTTCATGACGTTTCTCAACCATATCGCTTCCTGAGCCGCACTTGAGAGAGCCATGTATTCGGCCTCTGCAGTCGATAAGGCCACTGACTTCTGTTTTTGGCTCCTCCAAGAGATTGGCCCGCCTGCCAAGAGGAACAAATAGCCAGAGGTGGACCGTCTATCTTCTGGATCTCCGGCCCAATCAGCGTCAGAGTATCCAACAATATTCACCTCACTTCCCCTTGAGTATGTGATTCCAACATTAGCAGATCCTTTCAGATACTTGAGAATCCGTTTCAAAGCACTCCAATGTTCTTGTGTTGGATGAGAGGTAAACTTGGCCACAGATGCGACAGAAAATGACAAGTCTGGCCTAGTTCGCACCGCCAAGTACAATAGACCTCCAACAATTGATCGATACTCAGACTGTTTCACTGGTTCTTCATCTTTGTTGGCTTTGATGAGCTTTAAATTGGGTTCCATTGGAGTATCTACAGGGTTGCACTCACTCATTCGTGTCTTCTCGATCAATTCTCGAGCAAATTGTGGCTGGCCGATCCAAACGACGCCCAGGTTGACGTCTTGACGAACAGTGATCCCGAGAAAATGGTTTACGGGACCGAGATCCTTTGCGTTGAAGTGTTGACAGAGTTTCAGTTTGATCTCATTCAATTCATTCTCATTTTTACCAGCCAAAATGAGATCGTCGACGTACACGGCTAAGTACATCTTGTCTGGTTTGTCCATATGGTAAAGACAAGGGTCTTCATTCGTTTGGACGAAGCCGAGATCCTTTAGAACCGTGTCCAACTTCGAATTCCAACAGCGAGGGGACTGTTTAAGGCCATAGAGGCTCTTTCTCAAGCGGCACACCATGTCTTCTTTCCCCTTTATCTCAAATCCCTCAGGTTGTCTCACGTAAATTTCCTCTTTGATCTCACCATTCAAAAATGCCGTCTTAATGTCCATTTGATGCATACTGAGACCTTGAGCGGCGGATAAAGCGAGGAGAACACGCACGGTCTCAAAACGGACAACAGGACAAAAAGTTTCGTCGTAGTCCATACCGTATTGTTGTGTAAAACCTTGTGCAACCAATCTTGCCTTATACCGCTCCGGGTTTCCTTCGTCATTTCTCTTGATTTTGAATACCCACTTAGTCCCAATGACTCGCTTGTCCCTGGGTTTGGCGACCAAGTCCCACACATCATTATCTTTCAAGGACTGGATCTCTTCTTCAACCGCACCCTTCCATTCCTCGCAATCGTTCCGACTAAAAGCCTCTTTGATGGTGACAGGATCCGGCTCACTTGAGAGAGCAGCGCAGGTCCATTCCCCTAGCCTTTGGGGCTCCCGTCGAACACGTTGTGGTCGTTGTTCTTGTTTTTCTTCCTCCTTCTCGCGATTATCGCCTCTGTTGTTCTGCTCGAACATACGAGTCTCCAGCTCGCTCATACGATCATGATATTCAAACGTTCCTGGATCCAGCAACTCGTCGAGAACCACAGTGCGACCTGGAGTTTCAGCTACTTTTGAGGAGAATCCGTTAGCCAATTCATTAAACACAACATCTCGACTATGAACAACACACTCTTGAGTGCAGTCATATAGACGGTATCCCTTGATTTGATCAGCATATCCAAGTAACACTAATGGCTTTGACTTGGGATCAAGCTTTCCCCTTTTTTCCTTCACGATGTGTCCATGAGCAAGACACCCAATTCGTCTGAGATGAGCAATTTTGGGTTTCTCACCAGTCCAAACTTCGAAAGGTGTCCTTCCAACCACTGCTTTAGTTGGGGCTCGATTCCTTAGATAGGCCGAGGTGGAGATCATCTCTGCCCAGAACCTTAAGGGTAATCCAGCATCCGCAAGCATAGTTCGGGTGACCTCAACTAAAGTACGATTCATTCTTTCCGCGACTCCATTCTGCTCAGGATTGTACGGGATTGTTAATTCATGACGAATGCCTTCCCGACTCAGACATTCCTCGAACTCGTTTGAGGTAAATTCTCCGCCATTGTCCGTTCGAAGTGATTTCAATTGGCATCCGGATTGCTTCTCTACCATGGTCTTCCACTTCTTGAATACTGAGAAGACCTCGTTCTTCTTTTTCAAGATGTATACCCACACGTACCGTGAATGGTCATCAATAAAAGTGAGAAAATAATTTCCTCCGCTCAACGACGTCTCGCCCATCTTGCCACACACGTCACTGTGGACTAACTCGAGTTTTTCATTCGCTCTCCTGTGGGATTGTTTTGGGAATGGCGACCGATGAATCTTTCCCATGGCGCACGGCTCGCAAACTTCGTCCGTGACCGCGTTCTTGAGGTCCATTCCCAAAACCATTTATTGTCGGATCAATTCTGCTATCCCACTCACGCTCAGGTGGCCAAGGCGCCGATGCCACTTCTGAAAAGATGTTCCGTCATTCTGTTCATTCTTTGATATCATCACACTCGCTATCTTCTGGACATGATCCAGCCGATAGAGTCCATTAATTCTTGTGGCGACGGCAACAACGTTTTTGTCCCGACTGGCGATCGAGCACTTCCTTCCATCGAAAGCGGCTGATGCTCCACGCTCCGATGCCTTTGAGATACTAAGAAGATTGAAAGACAGTTCTGGAACCAAAAGCACACCGTGAAGTGTGCACGGGACTCTCTTCTTTCCAACGCGCATTACCAGTTGGACGTTCCCCTGCCGAATGGCTTCCACGCCACGACCATCTCCGAGTGTGATCTTAACCGGTTTTTCCAGTGCATTCAAACTGTCAAACATCCCTTCATCATTACACATGTGGCTTGTGGCACCCGAGTCCACGATCCACGTTTGGTCTCGATCAAACCATGTATTGGCTGACACTTGGGCCGGAAGACCAACATCTTGGACGGTGTTGACGACAGTTCGGGTACTTTCCCTGTGAGCTCTGCTCGTTCGTTGTCCATTCTTTTCAGGCCATCGGACCCGACAATTGCGATTGATGTGTCCCATTTTCCCGCACCGAAAGCACTCTATCATTCTGGCCTGATTTGATGAGGCAAGACCTTGTTCAGTCATCGGAATGGGACTTACTATCGCCCTTTTCCGTTCTTTGCCCCAGAGGCGCTCGGTTACCGTCTCCCACGACGGGATATCCGGGTGAGCTTCCAGCGCTGTAACCAGAACTTGGTAGCTCTCTGGCAAACTGGCTAGCAAGTAAACGACACGATCCTCTTCGTTCACGGGGTCTCCCACGACGGCTAATTCATGGAAAATCTCTGTCATTGCCTTCAAATGATCTTGTAGATTACCCTCCTCTCGGAGCTGACAAGTGAATAATTGCCGTCTCAATTGAAGTCGATTGGCCCAACTCTTCTTTTGAAACTGGTTCTGAAGACTCTCCCACACTTGCTTCGGATCGGTCGGATCACCGAGCAGATACAATAATCCAGGATCCACGGAGAGTACCAGTACGGCCAAGGCTCGGTCCTTCCGGACCAGGAATTTCCTCAAGGCCTCCCCATCCACGTCTGAGCTTGGTTCCACCTCGGTTCCGCTCACAATGCCCCAAAGGGCGTCTTTGATCAACGCCATCTTGGCTTGAATCTTCCACGTGGCATAGTTGGGTCCTTTCAGCGGGACCACCGCCGTCCGTTGCTCCATCGACATTCCTCCAAGGTTCGTTCACTGCAGTGGAACGAGACTGTGACCCATAACCTGTTGAATGACGTCGGATGGAACAAAACTCAGGACTTTAACGTTGGACAACTTTATTAATCAACTCGGTGAACACGGGGTTTTTCAAAAGAGTTACGTCCGTGAGTCAATCCGTTTTTTCGCGCGTAGACAGATCGCAACTCCCAGAAAGAACATCACGAAACGTACATTATATAAGAGAGAATGTTAATTTCCCAACAACAAAGTGGAACCCTCACTATAGTGAAAACCTCGTTATAGTGAAAATTTTGCTGCTTCCCAAAAATCTCACTATGATTGGGTTTACTGTATTGGACTAGACAAAGTGGGACGTGGTGGAACAGAATCAAATTGGTTTTTGCCATTATCTGCGTATGATATGCCTCCTCTCCACTCTAATAACAACCTTAAAAAGAGCGCAAATGCAAAGTGTATGAAATGATATGTCAGGGTGCAATGCAAATTACTGTTTTGTCCGAAAAGAGGTTAAAATGCAAAAAGCGATTTCATGGATTTAAGGGACACTTTAAAACCCCCGTCAGACGAAATAATGGTAAAGGCCTCTCTCTCCCAATCTCTGCGGGGTTAGTGGATATGCAAAACATGGAAGGTATGTTGTAGGGAAGGAATTACTCACTTGGGTCAAAGAAACGGCCATTATAGTTCCTTCGTTTTATTGATCATGGACGTGCGTTGAGGTACCTGATGAACTCTTTTCAGGGGCTCCAAAACTTTGGGATTCTACCTCTGCAATCTTGATATGCAAATCAATAAATTTTCCCGCATTATCATCCACAACCCACGTTGTCTAATTTTTTCCACGTTATAATTTCACTCAGACCCCCAAAATACCCATCACTTCCAACTGTTGTAAGTTTTTCTTTTTCTGAAATTACGGTCACTTAATCTGCATCATACTAACATAATGCGATGCGCCATTACCATGTAACCATCTAAGCTTTGACCAATACAAATGGAGATCCTGTTCGTTTCCCTTTTCTGAAAGAGTTCTTAATGCTGGTCAAGCAAATCAGTAGATTTCACCCTTGAGATATTGATCGGCAAGGCACTTTCGAAACCAGTCTCGTTTATTGACAGACCAAGGAGTATTGATGGGACGAGCCATAGAAACGCAGTGCTGGATTACAAAGTGGCGACAAGCCGCTCATATCCTTTTGTTTGTGCACCAGCCAGGTCTGCGAAATATTCATGATAGGGCCGAACTCATTGTAAATCCATGCATTGCTGAGACGGGGACGGCTTCGACGACATCCGTTAAGGCTTTTTCTCCTTTGAACCGTAGAAGTGCACTTCTTGAACGAGAGTTGGTCTGTCCGTCTTAGTGAGAATTTCACTGTCTCTCAACGTAGAGAACTTACTCGTTACATTTGAACCACGAAAATGAAAATTCTCAAGAGAACAGTGTGCTTGGGCTATTTGATATTGTATCGGAACCTAGTGATACTCAGCTCCGTTTTGGGCCACAACCTGCCTCACGCACCAATCCAACAATACCGTCAAACAATAGGTATCTCAAAACGTAGCAATTGAATACAAACAATGAAATATTTTAACCCTAGAGTAATACAGTAAACTCGGATGACTCTTTGAATTCTTCAGCACACTGTCAGTATTGGGAAGTAGCAGCTGCACGATGTTTTGGGAGGTCATTGGGGCACTTTTTAAAACAGAAGAGATACTAAAAGACAAAATGCAATGCACAGTACTAGTCAAAAAACTTTTCTATGATTTCAAAGAGTCTATTGGACAAATAAAAATTTTTGAAAGAGCAAAAATAAGTCCAAAAATGGCCTTTTTGGCCCAAAAGATACTTTTTCGACATGTTAATCAGTAAAGCTGTGACAATATAAAATATGAAATCGTGCCTTTACCATTCCATTCATGGATAAAAGAATTGAAACTCTAAATTGATCCCTTCAGAAAGAATAATTATGCCTCAAAAGTACGAGGGGCCTCTCAAAATTTGATGGTGACATCATCTTTCTATCCTGCTTCAATGTCCCAATTCATTGGTTGCAAGAAATTTGCAAAAAACGAATTAATGAATTGAAAATCGTTTATATTTTCAGATGGGGATCAAACAGCTCACGGTCCTTTTCGACGCGAAGACGATGGAAATTTCCTTACAAGTGTAAGCAAACCCATTTCAAGAAACTAAAAGAGTACTCAAAAACGCGCTTTTCGCTTCATTTGCATATTGGTCTTCAAATTAAATGATTGCTTATATTTTAAAATCAATTATAGTTTTATGAAAACCGATTTTCATCCTTACAATTTTGTCTCTCATCAACGCAAAGAAAACGAAGTGCGATTGATGATTTCATGCCTCTCCGTTCACGCCTGACGGGAAATTAAGCTTCCGGTCAGTGGCGAAAGGAAAGAAAATCTACCCAAATCAAATTTGGCTCATCTTCAAGCCTCAGTACTATGAACCTCATGCAAAGAAAGCAACGGATATTTAAAGAGCAATTATTTTTTCAGCCTGCTGGGGACATTATTGAGATTGGAGCCATAATTATTTTGGGAGGTGCCGCCATTGCCACTGGAATTCAAGCTGCCAATTCAGCCAGGGAAATCAGCAACCTGCGGTTACGCATCTCCACAGTTTGTGGAGCCTTGCAGAGGGCAGCAGTGGTTAGCACAGCATCTGTTCCTCCTGTTCCAATTCTTGATCCAGTTGGACGAAACGCACTATCACAAGTTAATGATGTTATTCGAGCATTGGTTAATATCAGTACTACGTCCTGCAATTTATAACTTAACATTTTGACCAAAGAGTTCCTTTATTGGTTATATACATACATAGAGATGATTCAATTTTGGCGTCAGCCTACCCTCACTCAATAAAGCGTTTCTTTGGTGCAGAAGCCGAAGTGTCAGTTCCTAGTGAAGGTTGATCCAATAAAGGACTTGGAAATTACACTTCTACGGAAGAAACAGAAGTCTCTCACGCTATACCCAGGCTGTATCTTGGCAAAAAATGCCGAGAAATATGAGGGTGCTTTTTGAAATCAGGGCATCATGGGGCACAACTTCATTGTAGGTAACGAGTTCCGTGGTCGGTCATAAAAAAGTTCAATTTTGAATCGATGTTTTTGTGAAAATTTTACTTAGCAAAGGCAAACCCGAATCCTGAAACTTGACAATGCTTTGCTTCATCATGCTCCTGGCCTAGTTTCCCGAACGGTCTAACACGGCCATCTGGCAAATACCCACTCCAAATCACACTTTTACAATCGACGAAATCGGCATTCTGTGTCTGTTTCTCTTTTAGTGGCACTCTTAATGACACATCAAACTCTTTGTGAAGGCACACCGGACAAAACTTTGGCACACAAACCAAACAAAACTGCACACCAAAAATTTGGCTTCTGATGATGGTAAGGGGACCAACTAAGCATGCATCATGGGTACAAAACATAAGCAAGGTAGCTTGTAGAACTAGCTTAGGTAATGAATGCTCAGGTGACTATCTAACATGTAAAAGCTCAAACAGGTTTAAAAAATAGTCTGATATTCCACCTTGCAAGAATGAATCGGCCTGATGAAGGACATAGAGCGTACTTAGTGCTTTGGCCAGAACAGGCCCAAACTTGTCGTGTAATTCTCTCCATGGTTGCTAGACCCAGCCCAGAGTGGAATGACATGTTTTACGAGCCCAAACACGGTCGGGCTGTGGAGATATTCTGGACCGGCTGGCAAGAAACTGAAACTAACCAGTTTAAAGTACAATAGAAATGTGGTATTTATTAAATAGATTTGTGAAACTTTGAATAACTAGTTTCGGTTTTATAGATGATTGATAAGAGAGACTTTGAGGAACTTGATATGTGATGGTTGGCATTACTGCCTGGGGAGGCTAACACCTGTGACCCAAGCATCCCTACACTATTCATTTTTAGCTTTACTTTTTATTGTGCCTCTTTAATTTTTGTTGTACCCTTTTTATTGTTTAATGTGCCACTTTAATGTTGGTGTGCTTCAGAATAGTGCCATGTATTAAAAGAGTGCGACAGTGAGTTCACAGCACCATTCCTGTTGAATTTTGAACCTTCAATTCCGTTCCAAAACAATGAATTAAAAAGATGTGTTTGGTTTGTATCTGGGACCCATGTTAAATGTGTGTGCCTTAAGGGCGAGCTCCAAGGCTTAAGTTACTCTTCAAGCACCATTAACTGCAATCACAGCAACAATAGTTTCAAATTATGCATTTTTCAGTAGAAAAAAGGGGCTCCTAAAATGGTGTTCCTAACGTTCAAAGTACATTTAAGGGTGCCTGGAGGGTAACTAAAGCCATATATAACTCGTAGAACAACAGGGTTTTTTTCCAATGTGTTTGGTTTTGATCTGGGATTACATGAAAGGATTGTTTTGGAACGGAATTGAAGTTTCAAATTTCAACTGCTATGATGGGCTGAACTCACTGTCGTACTCTTCTTCATACAACGCCCTACTTCAAACCATTTGCGGTGGGCTAGGTTTGAGCAACCTTTTTTCTTCTGGTTTGAAACTCTCTTCACTTTACGTGTCAAGCTTTAGATTCAGTGTGCCAAATTATACTTTTGATGTGCCAAAAACATTTTTTGTGCGCTCACTTTTGTGTACCACTTTTAACATTTGGTGTGCTTGTAACGTCTTTGGTGTGCCGATTTCTGAATAACCCCTTTAAATATATGAACGCATTCAATTATAAAAAGAAAAAGTTCCTACTGGTCTAAAACAGAAAAAGGTATTTTCTACTTTCCTTGACAGGGAAAAAAACTAAAATTTCATGGCATTCAACCTTACGTAAGTCATCCTGCAATAGTTCATTCTCAGAAATACCTTCATTTTACTCAAGAACCTACTGGAAAATTACATGTTGGGGTTAAAGATTCTGAAAGGAAAGATGCATCATCTCAATGCTAGCAATATAGGTAATGCGACGGTGAAGCGGTGAACCCAAAAAAAAACCATGAAGCAGTGTTTCTCCTTCGAACAAACCAAGTTATCAATATGTATTGAACCAATTCAAACCCTACATTCAAAATGACGAAAGATATCTCGATTAAATTCCTCTTTCAATTGCACCTGTGATTTAACAAATTGAATGGTGGTCAAAAACTTTATTCTAGCTATTGAAATCATATGAACAATCCCTCATTGCACCCACTTGTCCTTAGTGGCCAACACTTGTCTAGCCATGGTCTAGCAGAGGCGTTGTACCCGAGAACAATCAACTCCGACATGTCCAATGGGGCACCCCCGCATGGTTTCGTGAGAGCATATTTTGAGATGCGATTTGTACCCAGTTGCACCTACTGCGAGTATCGGATAGTTTCGTGAACGCACATCTTGAAATGCGACTGGGTAAAATTTAGTACTGTCGCATTTCAAAATTTGCGTTCACGAAACCACGTGGGGGTGCCCCATTAGCATTTTGTTGGCTGAAGTACGCCATCCATTACGCGTTGGAAAGTTAGTAGGTATTCGCAAAAAGTTATAGAGGCCAAATGATGTGATTACCATGGTCATTGGCAGATCCTCCTCGGTCATTGGACTTTGCTTTGATGATAGCCTCTTGCCAAATTTATGGTAGAATATGCCCTCCCCCAATGGATTGACGTTAAAAATCTCCAATGGGATCATTACTTACTGGGTATCATTGGTTGCCACATTGAGTAGCTGGAAATTGCCGCATGGTCACCAAGATCCGTCGGTTTTTTTACCCACATGGACAAGCAAACCCCATGAAGCTTTGCAGAGATAAATAATGCCATGGATGTTACTGACTTTTCCTTAAAGGTAAGCACTTTAGGTGATTCATGGATAGAAGCATCTTACATTATTACTGATATATTTGTTCCTCTCTAACTTCTTTTGGAATCCAATTTGTGGGAAGATTAGATCTCTAACTATCAATAGGGAGTTGATATTAACATTAACATGTGGCTTACCTGGATCTCTCAGGAAACAGGTCTCCAAGTTCTAGACCATGTCAATTGTCAAATATGACTATACTCCCTCAATCTATAGAGAAGTGTAGAGCTTTGGAATTTCATACTAGTGCGCCCTCTGGTTCTACCATGAAGAAAGTGTCACCACACTTCTTACTGATGACAAAATGTTGGCACCAAATATCGTTTTCGTATTTCTGCATATTTTCGTCACTTGCCTTGTAATATCGTCTTTTTCAAGTGAATGTTGGACTTAAATGGTTTAAAATAATTGTTGAACGATTTCCTAAGACGGCAAACGATTTTTTCAATGAAAATTTGGAAGCACTGGATGTTACTGAAATCATGGTAGTTCTTGCCACAATTGTGGCGCAGCCTGACTAGCTCACGTAGCTGAAATCTGATCCGGTACTTTACACGTCTCTATTGAAGCACCTTAGTCCAACTTGTTACTGACAGGTGTCAATTGTACAATGTAACAATTACAATTATTGATTCATAATCCACCAATGTAATTCTAATGGCATATTACACTCTAACCTTGTGGAATGAGGAGGTTAAGTCTGCGGTGGATGACATCTGTCATAAACCAATTAAATTGTCTTGAATTGTCTTGAATTGGTCTGGCGTTTTTTTAAATGTATTTGGCAGTGAATGTCTTGAATTGGCGTTTTGGGGGGGGGGTCATCTGGCGTTTTTAGCCTGTCGCAACCTGGCAGCACGGATTCTGAGCCAGTTTGTCACTGATTGCGTTCGGCGAAGACCCACTGATTGCAGGTCGTTAGTACTGATCAGGCAGTCACCCTTCTCTTTTTTGATGTACAGAGTTGTTGACACAAAATTCATTTTCCTCTGCACTGAGGTCGGGCCAATGCCAGATCTCGTCGTTATAAATTCTGTGCGTGCTTTATACTATTTCCAATGGGAAGTGCCATGTCCGTATCAGTTTAGTTCTCCACCTGTGGTCATGGTTACAGTCTAAAAGTCTGCATGAAAAAGGTTGGGGAAGAGAATCAAGCCAGGGAATTCTCACTTCTAAGTTAATTACTGCACCACGTCTTTTCCCATTCAAGGCTGACTTCCAAAGGTAAGTTTCGAACCCTGCCCCCTGGGAAACTATGTCGCCCTCTATTGGGTACATTAAACCACTCAACTGTCACAGATCCTTAACTTGAAAGTGTATATATACTGGGTTCTTTCTGAGCATAATATGCTTGGGCACTGAAATATACTTTTAGGAAACATAAATTTTATTTGGCTTGTATGGGGACCAGCTCGGAGAGCAGAACCATACATGTATAAATGTTCACATGTCAGTATTTCTCTGTCTAAATCCTGTATTGAATTCATAATCTTAACCTTTAGTATGACATTTACTCATTATGTACACCTTATGAAATGAAAAAAACCGGTTGTTTTTTTCTAGGTTCGCGGGCTTTTCTACAGGCTACCCACGGGGAATGTAATCCCCATTGTTATTAAAATGGAAGGTTGTATTTTGTCTATTTTGAACCGCGTCATTTCGACAATTCTTGGCACAGGCTTAAAAGAACAAACCCGATTTCGTGGTCACGTGCTTTATTAACTCGGATTCACTTCTCTATCTTAGTTGACCTAAGCAAGCATTAACTATGTGCCAAGGATTCCCCGATTTCACACCCTTGACCAGAGCCATCGGGATCTGATACACGTGTAACATGAGAAAGGGTAACCAATCATGGACATCAAACACAGCTTCTTGTCCATTCCAAATGCAGATGAAGAATTTCAAAACGCTGGTCTGAAACAGCATGAGTTTAGCCAACTCATTGTAAAGCCAATACACATGCTTGCTGTCCGGATCAGGTTGGATTGGCAGGCTGAATTTTTCTGTACAGGTGTCTGGTTCTAACCCGAATCTGATAGCTCTTTCCACTTCAGGCGACAGATGAAATGAAGTTACAGACGAATGGAGTCGAGGATTGCATTCAATGCAATAAATCTCGCCACTAGGTTCTTCAAGAAAATCGAAGCAAACAGATCCTGTTAATCGTTTCTTGAGGCAAAATTCACGTGTCCACCTTGCAATTTTACCGTGGGAAACTATCACATCGTAGTCGATTTGCATTGGTGACGAAGGAGCTAATTGAAAAACCAAGAGCTGGCCGTCCTTGCAAATTGCATTTGCGGCCAGTTCTTTACCGCAGACGTATTGGCACACAAAATACGGCGTTTTGGCTCCAATTTTAGGCCGATATTTGTCCAAATAGGAGTCCAGATTGCTAGAATTTCCGGGGATAGGAGTGAAGTTGACTCTCTCTTCCGAATAAGGCGAAAGAGGTTTTAGAAAAAAGTGTTGTTTATCAAAAATCCCAGTCATAGCAAATTTTCGCAGTTCATCCACAGATTCGATCGGATGAAAATCCGGGACTGCCAAACCCAAGGATCGGCACTCGCTCATAAATCTCACTTTGTCATCAAGCATCTCCGTGATTTTATGATCTTCGAATATGAGGCACTTCACTTTCAAATTGGTTCTCATGACCTGAGCAGCCATTGTGTCCAAGATGGATGTTTGAGTATGGCTTACGGGCACAAACCATTCTACTTTCTCCTCCTTTGCAATTCTCACCAAATCATCCATGTAACCGTTGTCCACGTCGCTGACGACACGGAATTTGTGGACAAATTTCGAAAATTGGCTCATGTTATGTTGGTATTCGGAAGGATCGGCCAGGATGATCTCATGCCCGGCTTTACCCAAGATTCGAATGATATGTAGACACTTGGTAAGGGGTGCTCCGGTCACTAGTACTTTGCGTCGATCCGAGGGATCAATCTTGGGGATGGGTCTATTTCCTGGCCGAAGGAGAGAAAACATCACCATGATGCAGGTGGTAGCAACCCAAAATGGAATGCAGGCCAAGTGGAATAGTAGATAAGATAATGCTTTGAGCCGAAACCACATTGTCCGGGCAAAGGGGCAAAGTAATGAGGAGCTCGAGTGCTATAAAGTACTGTTGAATTGAGGGCCGATGAGAAAGCCGAACTTTGGACTCGCATCAAGATGAAATCATGTGACTTCTGTGCTCGGGAGTGGGCGAGTTGTACAGGGTATGTCAGCAAAAACGTCACAACAAGCATTGGGTAAAACTGTGAAACTCTTTTGAAATTTTTGGTGCCGACAAGACCAGTCCACCTCTGGTGAGTAGAACACCACCATGAACATCCTTTGGTGGTAACAATATTGCTCCACGACAATTCTCTATTGCAAATACGACAAACAAGAGTCTGTCACCTAATGGCTGGATGCATGTTGAGAAATGCTAATGCTGATGATTGAGAAGATATAATGTCCTTGATTTCTTGAAAACTTATTATGAAGGAGAGGAGTAAATGAGGTACTATTCTACTATCCAGTGCATTGGGACTATGGGGACGTTTAGGCAAGCTCTGGCAGGTTCGTTTGTTTGCTGTACCAGTGTCAGTGATGCAAGTTTGGGGCTTTAAACACGTTTTTGAAAGCTGACCCTTCTTTCGCATTGCTATATGAGGAAAGGTCAGCTTCGTTAAAACCAGTTTGAAACGCCAATTTTGCATCACTTGCATTGGCAGGCAAGTTTGTTTGCTGGTACCAGCGCTTGCCTAAATGTCCGAATTTTCTTTCTTGATGATGATGATATTTTATTTCGGGGACTTTGTTGATATGGTGTGAACGGGAATGATAATAATGACAAGAATTCATATAATATGAAAGAAGAGAAGAAGAGAAAAAGAAAAAAAAAGAAACAACAGTAGTGTCCCCTGGTAACCCTTAAGCCGCGCGGCTTTTTTTCAAGGGCAACCAACTCTCATTTTATTTTGCTAGGGATGCATTGAGAGATTTTCCGATTTTGGGCTGGTTGGTGATGTCATGTTAAAGTACTGTCAGGAGATGGAGCGTGATTTGTTGATTTCCTTCGGCTTATCTATGGACCTTGGCAAGAATAACAGTTCTTCGTGTTACATATTGTTTGGTACGTTGAGGTAATTGATTTCGTTAAATGAGAGGTCCAATTGTGTACTGAGTTGCTATCTTCTCTCT
>NC_081451.1:9590675-9597632 GCF_007210705.1 Tigriopus californicus
CTGCCTTTAATTGAAAAGATCTACGTTTCTTATCTTATTACTTTGATTCGAAAAATGGCTCAGATTTGCTATTACCAAGAGCAAGCTGATTTGACGGGAAGTTCGTTCACAGTCCAGTTTTCTACAAGTTCGTGGTCAATGTTACCAGTTACCTACGAAATCTAATGAGGGATGAATTTGGATGTTTAGTGATTTCCATTCTTTTCTTACCACCGGCAGTAAAAAAAGCGAAATGGGCCGTTTGGCCCGGTTGAGGCTGCTGGGACAAGTTTGGGCCGAAACGCGTTTGTTACATTTATTAGCAATACTATGTTCTCTAACACGGTTATCATGATTTAGAATCAATTCAGAGACAGTCAAAATATTCTTACTTAGTTACTTGGAAAATTTCTGTGTTTCTCGTACCATCATCTCGTTAAATCGACGGCAGAGCTTTTTGCTGGGCCGTTGAGTAGAGCTTTGCCCACTCAGACAGTACTAGAGGGGGAGAATTAGTTCCCGTTGATTTAATGACTTGATACTTGAAATGCAGAGATTGGACATGTGAGTAAGCAATTAAAAATATTTTGAATGAAATGAATGCCTTTGTGTCTCTGTATTGATTCTAAATCATAATAACCATGATAGAGACCATGGCATTGCTAATAAATGTAATAGACTCGTTTCGACCTAAACTTGTCCAAACAGCCACAACCCGGCCAAACAGCCCATTCCACTTTTTTTACTGCCGGCGGTAAGAAAAAAATGGAAATCACTAAATCTGCAAACTCTTTCTTCATTGAAATATGTTAAAGGTAAGTAATTATATGAGGGTAATATGTTTTTTCCGTCTTGAATTCTTGGGAATCTCATTCCCAGTAGCGGTAAGGTAGTCTTGAAAAAAAAAGAAAGGGAAATTCCCAAGGCACCAAGAAAAGTAATTGATATTGTTCACTTGTAATCGCGCCCAACCCTATAGAAGTTTCCAGAGAACTTTCAGAGGGAGGGCCGAGCGGGGAGCTAGACTATCGAACCCGGGAAAATTTCGCATGCTAGGAAAGTCCGCCAACATTTACGTCTCCTCCCACAAGAACGAGTTCTCAACCAATTTGTTGTAAATGAATATCCTACTGTACCCTGTTTGAGGATTCGTTAAAATTTGGTCTGGTGGTTGGATTATGCATACAAATGTGAAACTTTGATAGAATGAATACCCCAAACATCGGCCTCACCAAGAATGCATAGTGTTGCTTTTTTTTAAATTCGTCAACGCTTTCAATTCGTCTATGTCAAAAACAAATGACTGTAACTTTCATTGCAAAGTATCCAAGTTTTGATGCCGATTGAAAGATTCAGATTGCTCAAGTAATTTAAATACCAATCCTTCTACTTGGAAACAGATGGTCAATCCATGAACAAGAGTTCAGAGCTGATGGTGAGACCAGTGCTGTTGAGGACTGGTTTAAGGCCCAAGGTCACTCTTGGGACGAACCCAAGACAACTATCCGACAACGCCTGAAAAACGCTTATGTGGAGTATCGTTGGGGACTGAAAGTGTATGATTTCCCTTGGGATTTTCAAGGTGAGTACTTTTCCGAAGGTTTCCATTGGCAGTGTGAAGTGAATTAACCGAGAGGAACGTTTCATTGAGGGTCCCCAGTTTGGACCAAAATATACGTGAAAGCAATAAGTTCAGGCGATCAAATAATACGTCCTAGTCCTGCAAAGTTTCCCTATTGTTCCTAACACTGTTTATATTTTTGGGACTACCTTACCGCTGTTGAATGACGTCGGATGGAACAAAACTCGGGACTTTAACGTTGGACAACTTTATTTATCAACTCGGTGAACACGGGGGTTTTTCAAGAGAGTTACGTCCGTGAGCCAATCCGTTTTTTCGCGCGTAGACAGATCGCAACTCCCAGAAAGAACATCACGAAACGTACATTATATAAGAGAGAATGTTAATTTCCCAACAACCGCTACTGGCAATGCAATGACCCTCAGTTTAAGATTAAAGACCTTAATTCCTTGTGAAAATTATTTTCATGTGATATCTAGCCGTAGAGTGCAGGGTTCATCAGGGATTTCAGCCGAAAGTCATACTTTCAACTGCCAATGGAACAACGTCTCCAAAATCCTTACGAATATTGGAAAGAAGCTTTTTATCCTCTCGTTGCGGATAAAGAAACAGATAATTGCTAAATTACGCTCTAAATTGCCTGGCTTTAACAAGGCATATTTCGCTGAACAAGTTATTGTAACTCTATTCCAACACCATGAATACACCACCAACCCTTCTGAGAAACCTTTCAAATCCCATAAGGGTACAATTACAAACACGTTTGAGATCCAAATAGGGGTAAAGAGAGAGCTGCATATTGTATTGACTCCATAAAGAAGCAGCTGTCTGATGATGAGAGCACAAATTTTGAGAAGTCATTGGGGTACTTTTCAATACAATAGAGATACTAAAAAACAAGATATAACGCGCAATGTTAGACAAAAAACTTTACCAAGGTTTCAAAAATCTTTTATAAAAATGGAAAATTCTAACGTAGAAAAATTAGGTCCAAATAGAGTTTTTTGGCTAGAAATTATTTCTTCAGCATGTTAATAAGTAGTAGTGTGAAAATTAATTGAATTGAAACGCTAAATAAACTATTCCTTTCATGAGCAATTGAGTTGAAACTCTAATTTACTCCCTTAGCAAATAAATCTTAAGCCTCAAAAGTTTGAGTAACCTCTGCGAATTTGAATGTGACGTCATCGTCCTTTCTTGCTTCAATCTCCCAATACTAGCAGCATACCAGCGACTTTTCTTTATCATCTTTTTCCTTGAAATTGTGTTAAAAAAGCTAATGGTAAGTTTAGAAACTGTGATTTTTTAAATTTTTCATCAAAACTAGTAAAACTGTGATTTGCCTAGAACTATTTTTAATTTTTTTTTTTAAGTATTGGCGAGTTATCAACCTTATAGTATACTACAATCTCCTATAAAATGATTATTAACACGTCATGAGTTTTCGAAATTTTACTCATTGAGAATTTGAAACGTCTCCCTGAAGACTTGATGACTTATTCATTGCATCACAGTACTTGGGCGATAAATTGTTCAATTGTTAATCTCTTGGTAAAATCTAGGATCTTTAAGCGTATTTTTACTACGTTTGTTTGTCCGCGGCTAGACGAAGCTGAGGGTGCTTCTGCTGCTCAATGAAAATAAACATTCAACGACAATGAAGCCCGAACATTAGAGCGTAGGTTATTTTATTAAATGAATAGGAATAAGCTACAATTTGTCGAATCTTAGGTCTTGAGATTCATACCACAAAGCACAAAACCGAAAGCATTTCTTTAAGGCGAGTCAGACAGGCATGGCTTAGAAACGCATTGTTGACCGCCCCCGGCTTGTTGTTTTGGGTATGTTTTCCCAAATGTTGTAGATATGCTTATTTGTTAAATCTTTGGTCTTCTCTCAGTAAATGTGCTGCACTACATGTTTTACTTTTTTCCAAGTACTGAACATTTTATCGTCGCTTCTCACACATAACTGACAGTATGAGAATCAAGATTTGGGTGCTATTTTCAGGTTTTACCAAGTGGTTTGTGGTGTTGGTAGTCTTCATAATTTCGGCCCATTTCATCATGGTTTCGGGGATTCATAAACGGGTGCTATCTTTACCCCTGGACCATCCTCACCGTCCTCAAGAAATTAATACTGCCTACGGCAACGAGGAGGTCAAAGATATTCTGTTCCTGTTGGGAATCAGGTTGGTAACCTAGCATTTCATTGAGCATCAAAGCGGATTTTGCTGCAATTTTGATTGACATTGACGTTCCCTTACTGCAATGATTTCTTTTTGTCTTATCCTCTGGCGCATTTTGGACGAAAATCGTGTCTTGTGTTACTAAAGTAACGAATATCTCCTTTTGTTTACCAAGTAAATCAAAAATTTCGTACTACGTTAAAATTACTTGTTGCTTTTTGACCGTCTGCTCTACTGATAGCAAAACATTCAATTGAATTAGGGTTGATTTTAAAGGTAAAGGTGATTCCAAAATGCTAACTTCTTGCCGCCAGCGCCCAATAGCGTTTCATGGGCCGTTTAGCCTGTCCTCGTTATTGAATGACAATGCGTTTGTGTTGTTTTTGGTTAATTCTATCAAAATCTTATTTATAATTCGTGCCCCGGGTCTCATAATGTCCGGAAAAGAAATTGCGTTCAAGGTCAGACAAGAGCAGTTTATTCAGTAATCTACCGTGCGTCTTCGGTAAACGTTAATCTCCACCGATTAGTTGGCGGTGCTACATTTTTAGATCTTAACCTGACCTAATTAAACTTAATCTAACCTTAACTAACCTAACCTAACCTAACACGGTATTAATAACCCTTAAAATCTCTATCTAAACCTTTTAACATTTTGCCACATATTTAAAAATGAGCACCGCCAACTAATCGGTGGAGAATAACGTTTATCTGCTTTGTCCTGTTTTCTTTGGGCCGTGTGACGTTGCAAATAAGGGCTTATAAGAATAAGAGAACCAAGAGAAAAATTGTCTAATCAGAGGGAAGGAGAATCAGCTGACCTTTGCTGATCCTTCTGATAGAAAGTTTCAATATTAAGCATCTTTAAGCTTTGCCGCTTGAAATAGTATGAGCCAGATACAGTCAGGTCAGTTAATTTAAGCACTTGAGACTTGAAATGATGAGCTTTGGCTAGCGGGCAAGTAATTGATATTTTCTTGAATGAAATGTGTGCCTAGGCGTCCATGTTTTGATTTAAACCTGTAACATTCATGATTCAGGTCTTGCTAGAGCTAAAAAGGAAAAAAAACAAGTAACGGCCCAAACTAGTCCAACCCGCCCAAGAGAGCCAAAACGGCCCATGACACGCTGGCGGTGAGAAACCCTCAGAATCATCCACGTTTACGTTTCATACATGCTGTTAAGCCCAATACGTCACCCTCAACCTTACTATCGGTCTTTCGAAATTACAAATCAGTTTATCACCTACTTTCATTGGTCATTTAAGCAGCACCTGTCGGATGAGGTCAGCCACTCTTTGTGATCACCAAACCTTTCCCGCCAAGTTAGGCCTAAACTTTTGGTGCGGAAATTTTTGAATGTCCATTATTGGCATAACTTTTGAAGAAAATGTGTGACTAATATCATTTTTGTAACCATTCATGGTATATGCTTCAAACCAGGCATGTAAATATACTTAAAATGACTTCAAACATCTTGAAGTACAGCAACTGAAAAGTGCTAACTAGGTTTTCTTGATAAGGCAAGGATTTGTTCTAAACACAATCAGTCAATACTTTTTTCTTAATAATATTATTTGAAGAAAATTGTTTCAGAAACATCTTGACAAAATTTCAAGCAATTCGGTGTATTTGTTACAAAACTATGGTTCTCACTCTAGGAATAGCCCTCAATCCAAAAGTAGACATATTGTAGCTCTGAGCTACATAATGTTCTTTAACTCGTTTGGATTCTTCATAATCATGGAATAATATATATTAAGAGACATAACACCTGTTTTATTAGACTTTTTTTGACTTGATAACTACCATACCCCGACCGAGATTTGCCTTTCTTTTTTAGGAAAAAAATCGCGTCCGACCAAGCCAAAGCCGGATTGTATCACCTCCGCAATGCCGAACCCGCCCCCAAGCGAGAATCCGAGTTTTCCCACACCCTCTATTCCAACACCCGCCGAGGCGAGTTCCATCGCAATAAGGATCGCCACCGAGAACGATCCGAATTGGAAGTGAAGCGAAAAGAGGCCCAACTTCAGTGTGAAGAGGATCTTTTACTCCAGAGACAAGCAGATCTGACCGAGAAGCTCAAGGAACTCCAAGACCGCAAGGCCAAAGTCATCAACCCGCTGAATTCATCCTGATTATAGATTTAATATATTGTCATGATAACCATGTTGCAAAATCGTATAAAAGGCTTATCTTTCATACTGTCTCAACCATCGTTGTCAAGAGGGATCACAGATTTAAACGTATGTACTCAGGAAGCCTTGAAGATCATCAGTGAATAAACGAGGACAAGTGGTTCCAGGTGACGAGGATAACGCAACCGATGGCCCAGAGGTTCACGAAGAACACCCAGAACGGGCTTTTGAACACGGACCGATGTTGGTTGATCACGCCAATCCCAATGGCCTTTTGCGTTTGCTTGCGGGACATGTAGACCAAGAAGGCGGGGACCACGTATTGAATCCCGGCTCCTGCGTAAGACCCGGTCACGCCCACCAGGAACTCGAGGCTGTTGGTGGCCAGAGCCACTGCAAAGGGCGGGATCAAGGCCAGACAAGGAAACACGCAGCTTCTTGTGCACCATGAATACATTCGACCTGTAATTGAAAGTCAAAGGAAGGGTGTATTCTCCATCCATTAAGAAACAATTTATCCATAAAATGTCACCAATAGATGGAGCCCTAACGAAGCTTCCACATCTGTATTTTCAATCCTCATTCAATTTCGAGGTCACTGAAGCCTAGTTATGGTTTTCTTGAGGTTTGAAGTTAATTTGATACCCTAGTTAATTTTAAAAGAGGTCAAAAATTGGCTCACACCACCAAAAGAAATGACTTTTTGGGAGCTGGTTAACACAAAAGACCTATAGTTAACAAGACATGGACAGAGATAACACCACTGAAAATCGACACGGGTATTACAGTTTACAATTTTACATTCAGAGTTTAAGGTAACAGACAACTCATAAATGTCACCAAGCTTGCTACGGTTGGGGCATATTTGTGCAATCTCAGTTTGAAGCATAAATTACTCTTATGTGCATTCTTAAATACTCAGGTGTTCAAAATTCAACCTTTTACTTCAATGCCGGTCATTTCAAGGAAAAGTTTAAATATTTCAATTTGAAATTCTAATAACGTGAAATCTGAAGATGTTTGTATCCATTTGGTCTTGAATATTTAAGAGTGAGATAAAAAAATTAA
>NC_081451.1:9599026-9629211 GCF_007210705.1 Tigriopus californicus
TTTTTTTCTAAAAGTATAATTTTCAAGATGTCGCCTGAACATAGCTGTCAAAGAGTGCCAAATATAATTGAATTGTGAAACTGAAGTTCTTTATGAGCACCATGAATAATTTGCTTTTCTTATAAAAGAGTAGCATTTTTCTAGCATTTTCGAATTCCAATTAGCATTTTCTTAGCATTGATTTTGCACGAGCTAGCATTGCTGGCTGAAAAAAACCTGGCCAGCCTGTGTTGCTTTACCGGATCAAATGACCATGAAATGAGCCCCCGGGGGCTGGGTCACTTACCTTCAGTGAGGAAGAGAGCTTTTAGGTTGTTCCTGAGGGTGATTGCAATGATTGGAAAGTTCGTGGACAACGTGAAGACAGGGAAGAGGCTCAGGAAGTAATGAATTGAGGCCAAGAACCAAGGCTCTCCGGGTTTGGGCTGGAAGTTCAGCGTGTACAAATCGTTGATCTCAGCAAATGCAAAGATCCCCGTGAAAGCCAGAAGCACGTAGAAGCCCAATATAATGACATAATCCGATAAAAGAAGTTGGAAGATGTGCTTCTTTTGAGAAATCGGAGTCACCAAACTGGGAAGACTGTGGTGACACATGAAGGAGTAAACACACACGCCAAATAAATTGGGAATTCCTGAAAGTGAACATACAGTTGAACAGGCCTTTTTGTCATTTAGAATGATGATTTTCGAGGGGTCGGTTGAGACAAAATGAGATTATGGCTTCAAAAGAAGTTTGAAATGAAAGTCGCCCAACACACCAATCTAAGATATTGGGTTTCATTTGGTTTGATTTTTCACGGGCTTTTCTAACCGGAACAGGAAATGGAATCCCCAGAACTTGCTACCAAAATGCTTTTTTGTTCCATCTGGTTGAACTTGTGTTCTCTATTCAAAGGGTATTCAAACGCAACAGGAATCTTTTGATAACAGCCTTTCAGGCTTGAAAAGATTTAATTTCAATTTCCATAATGCATAGGATGCCTTTTCAACAATTAAATGGTAGTTTCCCCGGACCATCAGAAGGCGCAATGGCGCAATTTTTATCCTAATGTTCCAGTGTTTCCCCCGGCGTTTCCCTATTTTACGTATCAGTAGTTTCCTACATTTTTTGTTATATTCAAAATGTTCCAAATTAAAAAGATACAAACTGTGACTGCTTTACGACGTTGTGGCTGGCATTTGGGTCAGAACTGCGTTTTTAATCCCTAAGAGTTTTCACGAGCTTATCCACCTGGTCAACCTCCGTGCATCAAGGAAAATAGCAATATTAGTTTCCAGAATTGATGGAAGGAATGACTCACCTGCAACATTGGTGACTGGTGGATTGGCCACTATGCCTCCGGCCAAACGAAGACACGCCAAGGATACCATGCATCCAAAAGCCAGCCAACGCATGATCGTGGTCAAGATCTGCAGGTACTTCGTCTTTTGTACGTTGCAAAATGCAAATGGTCCGACCACTCCGATGAACACGCATAGAGCGACTCTGCCGGAGTAGATTTGAGTTTATTGAAGACAGAAAGAATATTTTAACTAGAGTTGTAAAAAAATAGTTTACTAAATTTGGCAAAATAGCGACTAGAAAAGCTGGAAAAAAGGCGAAAAAGTTGGGAAAATGGTCGATAAAATATGCGGAAAATAATCACTGAGTGGTATGAATCTAGAATTTTAGGTACAACAAGCTAGATTGCCAATCTCAAACCTCTGGACATTAAGCAAACCCCCAACCGGCCCAAAAAGGTAGTTAATTTTGAATCTGCTTTCCAAAAACTTTCAAAATCGAACGAATCTGGTCAACCTGAAGAAGTTATCTTTGGGTTATTAATGCTTATGTAAAGCTTTCCATTAATATCAGGTTCAAGTGGTCTTAGAGAGTAGGCTTCAATACATCAGAAACGGAGAGCGAGACGTGGATAATGGATAACTAGAGCTGTGTAAAGCTTTTTGTTCGACCCGTAACTGAAGGTCTACGCCATGCAGCTTTGAGCTTTGTTGGGACACCTCCCTACTCCATGGACGGAATGTGTGAAAATGGCAAAAAAAGCTAGAAAAAATCGAGTAGACCCCCAAATAGTCAAATAGACCCTAGGAAGTCGGAAAAGGTGTTATAAAAGCTATTCGACCTTTTTTTTTTACACCTATATTTATAACACATCCACTTTATGCACCTCAGGCAGTGCTTGAATTGTCCTTACCAATAACCCTCAAATTCTTACTCAAATTCTCAAAAATTCGGATAATCACGTTGCATTAGTCTTAAAAGAAATAATAGGGTAAAATACCTAATGACATTCCCCTTTAGTTTCTTACCTATAGGCATTGATGCGGTTGATCTCACCCCCTTCAAAACAGGGCTCAGCTTCCGAAATGTTGAAGGGCGATGTAGCATTGGCAGGGCGGAAGGTACACGCCACATCTCGCAGAGACTTGGCAACGGCTGCTCCGTAGATAGCCAAATCACCATAGAGATAAATGGTGATGCAAATGTAGAACAGTGTTCGTCCTGAAACAAATACCAATGAGCAATCATGTAGACTTTCATCTTTTTTTTCTCGATACTTTGCAAGCAGTATATAAGTATACTAAGTAACTTTGCGTGTGAGTTTACCCTTCCGAGAAATGTGGTGTAACAATGTGCTAAAACTATTTGCCTGTGTCTAAAATGACAATGCATTTACCAGTCTTTAATTATTCAACGTCCTTTTGAAATAAAAACATGAGAATAGGCTCTAAGATGCCAGACTTTAACAAGGTATTTTGCACCGAGTAACTAATTGCTGATCTATTCTAACACTATACCAAACCTTCTGAGAGACCTTTTCAAATCCTATAAGGGTAAAATTGCAAACACTTTTGACATCCAAATACGGATAAACAGAGAGCTGTATATCAAATATTTGTAGCATACCAGCGACATACGTTACATGTTCAGAATTTTACTCATGGAGGATTTGAAACGTCTTCCAGAAGAATTGGTGGCTTATTCACTGTATCGCAGTACTTGAGCAAAAAAAATTCATTCAATAATCCCTTGATAAAGTCTGGCTTGCTGGGGTACCGTATTGGTAGAGCAACCACTTTCCAATTTGCAAATCCTGGTTTGATCCCAGGTGGGCCGAGTCCAAGCGTGTTTGCGGTGTTTAAATTGCATCATAAGTTGCTGCCTTAACAGCTTAAATGGGCGAACCTGCGATCATTCCCGAGGGTGAGGTAATAATTAATGTTGCATGTTTGGTTGTGACAACGGAGCGGGAATATCCCTTAATTGGGACACACAGCATCAGAAGCAAACCGAGCAAGAGAGCTGTCTTCTGACTCCGAACAAACAAACAAACAAACAAACTTGATAAAGTCTGGCATCTTAGAGTGTATTCTCACGTTTCAAAGTTTGTTTGTCTGCACCTCAACAAAGTAGAGGGCGCTACCTCCGCTCAAGGAAAAGGACTATTGTTCAATTTAAGACCATGAACTGCAATTAAGCTGAACAAATAAGTCTTTGCCTCTCATCTCATGACAAAATCCAAAGAAACAAACGACTGCCAGAATGCGGCCTGAGAATTTCCCTACCTGTCTTATTGAAGAATATGGATGCCATCTTGCCCATTTCGATGACCTCGGTAATGTTATAATAAGAACTGACGGCTTGAGGAATGCGTTCAATCATGTCTCGGTCAATGAGGGGCTCGTTCTCGCCCGCATCCTCTTCTCTATCAGAACGACGAGAATGAGGGGCACTTGTTGAACTGGAAGGCATGGCGGACACCAGAGTGTCGTTCACCAATAGGTTGTCCGTCGATCTGGAAGCACGCCTTCCTCTGAGACTCTGAGATCGAATACAAATGAATGTCTCTCCTGATTACCTGGTAAACCCATTGGGGTCTGGGAAAGACGCATTCTGGGCCATGGTCTGGAGGGTCCTGGCCACCAATTCGTCACTGACTACACCTCCAGACTTCTTGAGCCTTTGTATCCTGGAGAGATTTGACTAGTCAATATACGGAAATTTTTTTTAATGTGAGCGCATAGGTGGGCATCGCTGAGGAAATCATTAGACTGTCATTTTTGTTTCAAACACACATATTTCAAATCAGACTCCGCGACGTCAAATATGAATGCAGCCTTGGTGTAAGACAAACTATAAAATCATTCTGTAGTAGCAATGGGCAAAGGCTGTTTAGATTCCGATGGTTGTTGGTTATTTTTGATGTGTTTCTGCCTCTGCTTGGTTGAACGCTATTTATTATAAGATCAATTGGTAAGAATGACCATACAAGGAATATCTTTCTGGGAATTTCAATAATTTTCAATCACACAAGTAGAAAGGACAGTAAATGCCCCATTAAACGAATCCTTTCATATAACGGATCGGCTTACCAAATAGGTAACAAAACCCAGAGATAATTAATTCGCCGGATAATTGACATCCTTGAATTAACATTGAACCGCTCAACACCCTGCTATGAATGGGAAGATAGATCAACTCCAACTTACCTTTTCCAATGGACCATGGCATTAGCTGCAGCCATGGCTTCAATCATAAAGGTGGCTGTCAAATACGACATAAACGCCAGCATCACAATGATGGCCGAACTCAAGCCCCATCTACGAAATAGAAACTCATAGAATATGAAACAAAACCTATCCACTCTTTGAGAACACAATTATCCTACCCAGCATCGTGAAAGGCGGCAGGCAGGGTAAGGGCGCCTGTGCCCACAATCAAGTTGAAAATGTACACCAGGCCCGTCAAAGGGGAATACTCGGAGGCCGCATGGCGGTCCTCCATTCCACCTGCCATAGAAGAGCAACTCTTAGACCTCGTTGATAAAGAACATGGGGTTGGAGGTTGGGTATTGGGCAACGATAAGGACCAACGAACAGCGCCTGAATGGCCTGGATTCCAAGACCTGCAAGGTGAGAGATCCGGATCCGGACTGACATGGTTTGGATCTGCTGACATCATTTTGATTAGTGAAGTGTTTGAGAGGGAAATAAGACAAGAGCATTGGCAGATGTTTAGGCAAAAGGAGCGTTAGTTTGGATAATTGTTGTTCCCACTGAATAAGTACATCTCGCCTTTGATTTCTAGGGAAAGTTTTGTTCGCCTTTGGAAATTATTCCGATTTCCGAATGTGTACAAGTTGTTAAAAACTCAAAAAAAAAACGTTGGAGCGTCCCGATTAAAAATGTTCTATTTTCATTGCAAATGATATGTGAAAAGACATGTACCCATGGATATTAAGATCCGTTTTATAATTGAATAATATGTTTAGTTTATGACAGACCAATCATCCAATTGAGTTTATGAGCTCGAGACTTGAACTTAAGTGGCTGAAAACGACACAATGTCAAAGACCCAGAGTCAGCCGCAAAACTTGAAATATCACTCTGTCCGTGGAACAATAGCCAAAATGGATTTTTCAAGCATCACTGATCTTCAAACTCCAAGATTACCGCCGATTACAGCAGAGGCAATATACCAAAGATTGGGCAAGCTCATAGAGCTTTTAGATCTGAATAAAGATGAAGAGGATGTGGAGGACATGGTGTTAAGCCAAAGAATTGACCCTATAAACTATCCTAGTTCAATTAAAAACAAGTGTCCTGAAGCTTTATTTTAGCCAGAAATCCACACTTGTCCTATCAAAGAATTGCATTAGCTGCAAGTGAAAATGAAATCATAAGGCACTCCCTCCTTTGGAAAAATTTCAACGAAAGGTCAGAAGCCAAGAGTCTAGAAGAAAAACACAAGGCCTACCCTGTTGATGGTAAATGAACACTTGAATGAAACTGAGCGTACAGATTGTATGTGTGTCATTTGACAAACCCTCCCATTAAAGCTGAGAAAGACCAGGCATGCCGTTTCCGAACAACAGCTTTATGTCATAGATTGTCGAATTGGCAGCAAGGAGTAGCCATTTACTCAATGACCATTAGTCCCTTTTTTTACTTGAAGGAAGTTTAGAAACTACGGTTCTAAGAGAGTTGAATGAGGGCTTGCCTGAGTATTTCTCAGTGTTGGGGCAAGTCCGCCCACTGTTGAACTTGTATGAGTCCTTGGATTTTTTGACTTTTTGTTGGACTTGCAGAGACTGGACTTGACCCTGACCTAAGCATTTAATATACTCAAAGCAAACATCGCTAGGTTATCGAAAAGCCAACAATGTTAAGGTGTTAACATTCTAGACTTGTTGTAAACCGAATTTATTGGAGGTCGGCAACTTGAAAAAATCATCATTTTCCAAGGGTGACTAACTTTGCTTTTGGCCGATTCTTTGGTGAAGTCATGTTAGGTAAAAAATTCTCTTTTTTATTAATCTTAGCCGCTAACTTTTGTTTGATAAATTATCATTTAATGAAAGAAGCAACCATCTTTTGTGAAATGTAGCCTAGGGGCAATTTGGAGGGTTTTTGCATTTGAGCCATCGTCAAGTTTACAGTACACAAGGGATTTGCCGACATTAGCCTGAGATTTATGTATTGGTCTGAAGGTTTTTTTCCCTCTAGCCCAGAGTATGATGCAAAAAGGATTCTGATTGTGATTGATTCTGAAATGGCTACAAAAAATTCGTGTTGTAGTAACATTTTTCGACAAAATCATTGACTGGAACATGTGAAACTTCGACCTTGAAAATGACGATTTTTATCAGTTTGAATTTCCCGCCTTTTTACTTTGACAGTTATTGCTCTGATTGCTCCTTCAACTTTGCTTACCCGCAATTTCAACCAATGACCAACCTTGTTTACATTTTACTCGCATTTTGTGACGTAAGGCCGCTGAATCCCAATGCAAAATTTAAGTATAAGGAGCAATGAAAACGGACAATACAATTTTCAATTTTTGATAACTGGTTTTCGAAGTATGACTTTGCTTGTGAAAACTTACATTTTTGTTTGCATGCGCCTCAAAACTCATTCTCTGGCCACTCATGAGAAAGAACCATGATTATTGGTTAATATTTCCGTCAGTGGTGTCAGGACTACAATATACTGGTTAGAGTCAAAACCACACCACTGAAAACCGTTTTCCATAAAAAGAAGCATTTAATGACGCTTTTTGGCTCTCAAAGAAACAAATGAGGAAATGAAAATTATTTGTTTACTCTTGTTCTAACGTTACTAGCTCCAGCACATTTATAAGCCAATTAATGCGGAAAATGATGGAAACGTGTTGAACTTCTGCAATGATCTTGTGTTGTTTTTTTCAAAGCAAATTACCGCCAACAACACAAAATAGGAAACTTGGACGTTAATCGTTTGGAATTCCTGCATCAAAGAAGGATTAGAGAGACCAGAAAGGTCTTAGATTTTGCGTATTACGTTCTCACACTAACATTCCTCTGTGAACGAACGTGAGTGAGTTCCATGGATCTTCTACATGTACAAATT
The DNA here is from genome assembly GCF_007210705.1 of Tigriopus californicus. Taxonomy (NCBI): domain Eukaryota; kingdom Metazoa; phylum Arthropoda; class Copepoda; order Harpacticoida; family Harpacticidae; genus Tigriopus; species Tigriopus californicus. The sequence goes on from NC_081451.1 coordinate 9,606,418, forward strand.
CCTGGAAATAGGTTAAGAAACCCCAAGTTGGGCCACTCACTCTAATGCCATATCATGTCAGCCATATTACTAATTGCTTGTTGACCAATTGAAATGTATGAAAGTGATTTCAGATGTATAAGTCACTTTAAATTTCATCTTTTTGGCTGAGGTCTTCTCCAAGTCATTCATTTCTTGGAATGGTGATATGCTACTTGGCAACACTAATTGGGTGGCCAAAAGAAAAACAATTCGAGGCAGAACCACTCGCTCGCTCAACCTCACATTCCTTGTGGCTGATCAAGGACGACGTCACCACAGGAACAGGCAGTGACAATAGGAGTAAAAATTGAGTTCTCAAAAGAAGTTGATGACGTCATCATAATTTACGCTCTCTGAAATTATCTAGTTGGCATCTTTTCCAAATGTTTTGATGTTTGGCATTTTATGTTAGAGATAAGCGTATTTCTAGAATGTGTCCATGACCGTAATTGGGTTAGTTTCATATACACCTGCATATCAAATGTTGTTTCAGTCACATTGGATAGCCTTTGTACGACAACGGTAGCATTGACAAAGTTGTGTTCTATCAAACATCTATATCAGGTCAAGGTTGTGAGTTCTCAAAACAATTCAAACTAAAAATAAAAGTTAACACAACCACATTGGTAGGAGTTTGTTGAGCTTATGCGCCCAGTTGTGACAGATACAAAGTCTTTAATATTCGTAGGTAGGTAGGAGATTCTGGAAATAGACCATTCAAATGTTATTTCATTGACCAAATACACATAAGACTGTACCAAAGTGGTGTTCGTTTGATGATGTTGTGCCCCTGATGTGTTGAGTTCTTTTAACTGCTGATGAGCTCAAAATTGGAATATGCTTTGCGTGGCAAACAGTCCATGTGCTTTGAAAATAAAACCATTTGAATCAGCAAATGAACGACCCGACCCGTAAGGAAAAAAATCACACAACTAAATAGAAGATGTCATACATGATGTCAAGCCGGGTGAGCTTCAGGGCTACATTTTAGGTCCTCTCGTTTTAATCATTTATTTTGATTGCTCCACTTCAGGAGCTTAGTAGTAGGTCAGTATCTCTTCCTATGCTGATGATACAAAATTAGTTTTCAGTAGGAATGGTCAGAATTCCGGCTGTCTGATAGAGATCCATGACCAAATCTACTCTTGGATTGCTAAGAGTAATATAGCCTTGAATGGAATGGAATTCCGCTCAATGACCCTTGGGTCGACGCCATTAGACCTCCACTAGTATTTGATGAAGGTAAAGCATTCTGCAGGTCTCGTCCAAAATAATGGAAAGTTTGATTAGCAAAACCAGTTGAAAGTTGAAGTGCTAGGGATCCCATCCCCAGTAGAGGTAAGCTTGGGTGTCCGCAAACTTAACTTATGGGACCAGGTTTGGAGGCTGAGATTAAAAACATTGGCCTTGAAATGTCAACTGAAATCAATGGCAGCCCTCAAAAACCTGCAATTTTATTATCAATATTTATATATATTAATAATATAAAGAGCAAGTCCGATTTTCCTTCGTTCCCCATTGGCTTTAAAGCAAATTTAGCAAGAAATTTGATACCCGATATGATATCATTCTAATGGCACCTATGTAAAATAAGCCGAGACTTCTTGTGGGGTGCCATGTGAAAGAGAGTGGGGTAAATATCAAACTAAAATTTTTCAAATATTGGCCGCTTTTCTTCAATTTCGCAACATTTGATTTTAATTTGGCGGCTTCTTTCATTCCAATAGGCTCTATTTTTCATGTGTACGTCATTCAGTAAAAATTTCAATCCAACAAAATATCTTGTAAAAGGTATTTCTTTCAAAATGGGTTATTCCATTGAGAAATTGGGGAAATTTTGACAAGTTGAAGTATCAGTGAGAAATTTGCAGAGGTATTTTGCAAATTTCTTTGGATGTGTCGTTAAAAATATATTGCAATTCACAACACTATTCAATCCTTTGCACTCTTGCCGCATGTCAAGCTCAAGGTTTGCAAGAAAGCCTTCAGGATCTTAAGTCAATAGGGACTGCGAGGTAGGAGTTAAACAAACTCTAGTGGCCAAAAAAGGAAAAAGAGGGTTAGTAGGGAAGAATCATTACTTTTTTTGCTTAATTCAAACTTTTGAAATCATGTAAAGACAGATACAAACAAAAGTGATTAAACTTCTTACGAATGATTTGAGTTTAAGCGAGATTGTAAAATAAGGGTGATGTACTCATTTAGTGTGTGTGCCTCTTTTAGTGTGTAGGTTAAATACCTTGTCATTTTAAGGCATTTTTGACCAAATTCCTGCAAAAATAACTGTTTCGGTATCTAATAATCCTAAAATTAGACATTTTTTGTCAAATTTTTAGACCAAAGAACATCAAAACATTATTCTTGGTATATATATGTTGCACTATAATATTTCGACAAGTCATTTGCTACCCATGCTTTTACTTAGGAAATTCAGCATTGTCTCAAGTGGCGCGTTTCTTGTTGCAATCCTGAACTTCACTTGTTAATGAACAAGACCATTCATGTAGTTCAACTTAGCATTGCATTTATTCAAATCTCGGCTACGTTTTTTAGCAAGATAAAGCAATGGAAAGGGCAAAATATGAAAACCAATCTTTTTTTAACTAGTCTTCAATTTTTTTTAAAGAGTGTCAATAGTTCGTGGCATCTGAAATTTAGACTTTTGGGAGGATTATGCATTTCAATAAGTTGCAATATTGGCTTTAGTAAAGTTTGCAACACCCAATTTGAGATATTGTAACACAAGTAAACCAAAATAAAAGTGCAAAGAAAATAATCCATATAGTACAGCCTTTTTTGAACACAACTGGCGATTTAACTTCACACAGTGGTAAAAACACCCTTTAAGGTTTTGATGGAAATTCCCAAACACATCTTGGCATTTTCCTACCTCAAACAACCACAGGGAACAATCTTGATTTTATTGGTTCATGGAATTCTAGTCCACGTAAAAAACTTACATACCTAAAATCATTCCAAAAACTGAGATTTTCAAAAAATCTACTCAATGCAAATTGGGAGCACAGTTAGTTAGCTCTTGAATATAAATTATGATATCATCTATTTTGACCGCTATTTAGTTACATAGGATTTAGTGGTCCAAATTTCATCGTTTTTAGCTCCAAAATGCCCCGGGTATGTTGCTTCAATCTCCCAAAGATTTTATATCGATTTTCAATATCACAAAAATAAAAGATTATTTTTCTTTTTCTTGCATAGTCCCACAATAGCTAAAATGCTATACCTATAATGTCACTTAAAGCACACTTAAAATGTAATCTTTGAAAATGTGTTTTACAACCATCAAGTGTTCACTTAGTTACACATTCACTTGAATTCTTAAGACAATACATACAGGAGACAATGCTTTAGAATTGGTTGTTTCTTGCAGACTTTGAGGAAACTGATTGAAAATGGCTTCTTTAAGACTTCATTGATATTTATGAAATTTTCAGTGACCGCCCAACTAAATGTCCTTGTGACGATTCTAAAATAAATTTTAAAAAATCTACTTTTTTGAGGGTTTTAGATATGGTTCTATAAGGTTTAAGTTAATTTGAAATTAGGCAAGAAAATTTAAAAATTTTTTTTTGTGATCATGAAAATCGATGTTAAATCTTTGGGAAGCTGAATTAACAGATAATTGGGGCATTTTGGGGCTAAAAACGCTGAAATTTGGACCACTAAATCCCATTTAGCTATGTAACGGTAAAATAGATGCTGTCATAAATCATATTCTAGACCTAACTTAGTGTGCTCCTAGTTCAGATTGAGTTGGTTTTTTTTTTTTTTTAGTTTTACATTTTTTTTTAGGATAGAAGGTTTTTATGTGGGCTAGAATAAAGTATAAAATAAAAGTTTTCCCTAGGATTTTTTTTAATGCCAAGCCGTGTTTGGGAATTCCTCTGGAAACTTGATTGGGCTTTTTGAACACCGTCTTTAGTAAGTTTTTGATAGTTGACAAATGCATGAGATAAAGTATTGTAAACTTGATTTTTCAGTAACATAGTTTTGACTCAATTGAAAATTAATCATAAAACCTCATATAAAAAATTTCATTTTCTTTATTACTGGGCCTGTTTTTTTATATTTTGCCTTTTTAACGAAAATATTAGTTCTATATTTCTCCAGAAGCAGTTGAATATTTTCAGTGTCTCTAGTGTTGAGAGATCTGATCTAGCAGTTGATAGTAATGCCGCCACACAAATCACTGAATTGATTTTTTCCTTCCAAGGAATCTAGTCCAACTTCTTAACCCATACTCTTTATCATCAAACTTGATGTATGAGTTGTTCAAACAACAATACAATAAACAGCCTTTATTGTTTTGTTGTTGCAGCCTATCTCCCTATAGAACCATCAATAGGAGTAATGGGATCAAATGATTATCAAAATTAAATGAAGGGTACCAAAAAGCTTGGAAAGCCAAGGGTAATAATTAATTTCCAAGTAATGAGCTATTACCAATTAACAAGATTGCCTTAGTTTGATGTGAGAATAATCAGGTTAAAATTTTGAGGCTAGCCAATGGTTTCCCAATATGCCATTACTAATGTGATATCATTGGAAAGAAAACAACTCAAGTAACATCCTTCTATGAGTATTAATTTGATGGTATCAATAATCCAGTTTTTTGGATTTTTGATGTTGCTGAATGTCTCATTCAAATTTACCACGATTTCTTGTTTGAAAACTTGTTCAGGATAGAGCTTGCAGAGTTGGAAAACAGCATTGTTAACACATTAACATCAATTGTTGTCTAGGGTTGCTAATTCCTTTTCTTTACAACGAAGCAAGAACAAACCTTAAAACGGGTTTACTAAAGCTGTCTTTCCCTTTTTTGGCGCGAGATGTCTCATCATGAAACAATCAGTCCCTATGGTCGTGATCACATCAAGAACACGTTTGTCAGTTTTCCCACAAGAGGATATATTGCCGCTTTCAGAGCTGATGGGATCTCTATTGAAGAGGAACTATTTTAGATCTTTATGATGACACCATCAACATGGAAGTCATTCAACCTTTTGTTTCTAAATGAAATTATGTTTAAGTTTCGAAAGTCAAACGGCATAACTTCATCGGCGTACTTGGTATGTCCCCAAATAGGTGTTGCACATTCTAGATGAGCCTGATTGCTTTACATCAATTTTTATGAGACATTTTCTTAACAACCTTTATTGTGCAAATACCGTTCCTATATTTCGTAAAAGGTAGCGGTAACGCATACAGGGATAATTTGATTTTTGCCGAAAGGAAAGGTTTAGTTAGAATCGAATTCTTCACTTAAAATATGAACTTGCCCAAGTAGAGACATTGTTTAATTCCTAACTGCTCTTTCGAACACATTCACTATTATTCAAGCGCAGAGCTGACTTTGCTTTCAGGCTTTTCAATTGTTCATGGTTGTACTTATTTATCACATAACGTTAAAAGGTTGACAGAAGTAGTGCCCGACGCTTTCGAACGTTGTTGCCTATTGGTTTAACGTGCGCACCTCTCTATAAAGGCTTGATTACAGAGGCGCAATTCGGACATGCTTGGAAACATGTGCCATGTGACGAAAGAGAGGCAGATTATTGGATGCCAGTGTCCATCATTAGGGGTGAGCAGATGATGCAAATAAGCTTATTGCATTTGTTTGAACAAACAAACACTCGTGGATTTGTGGTTATAATTTGCTTTTGAATTATCTTCATAATAAAGCAATAAAATGTTGAATATGATTTTTGGCCAATCTCTCAATTTACGAGTTTGTCAAAGAGCAGATACTAGGCTTCAATGATGTGAGACATACATTCTGTTGATAAGTGAGTAGATGGGCGGAAAAGAAACGTCAAACACAATACAATGGCACAAAATGCTTCAATTCCACTACAAAATATAATTGCGTTCAGTAATATTGTCTACAAGATGTTTGTAGGTACTAATATTGCACTTTTTGTAGGTAACAAAATTTCAAAATCGTCCACAACATGAAATAGAAATTTCAGTAAAAAAGCTACCAAAACCATCTCTACCAAAACAAATACTTAAAATGAGTAGGGGATATCAAGTGAGTGAAATTGAAGGAAAAATGTGGTCCGGAATCCTGATATTGGTCATTTTGGGGAGGGAGAACTAAGACAAACATCACAGTCAATTCACACCATCCCCCCATTGAATTTTGATTAATCAAGTGATTTTGAGTGAGCTGTGTTACAAAACCCGACAAAGTGAGCATGTTTGGCGTGATTCAGTGAACGCACTATCAAATTGGCCTAATACCACAATGCTATTTGCTTAGACAAGCATGTAAAATGGAATCAATGTCAAAATTCAATGCATGCACAGTGCAGTTTGGCTGGGCATGTTGTCTTTGATTTTACTCCATGGAGTAACGTCAGTTGTTCCTAAACGCATTCACTTGACAAGCTCTATAGGAGCTTGACAACTTCGAAAATATGTTATTTTCCAAGTGTGACTAATTTTGTTTTTGCTGTGTTCTTTAGCCAAATCAAGTTTGGCGAAATCTTGGTTTCTTTCAATCCTAGCAAAATCATTTTGGTTTGATAATGCATGATTTGATCAAAAGAAGTCAAAATGTCCTGTGAAATCCATTGTAGGGGCAATTTGAAGTTTTTAATATTCTGGCAGTCATCAGGTTTACAATACATAAGAAATTTGAGATCTAAAAAGTTTTTCCCTCTTACCCAGTGGATGATGCAAATAGGATTGTAATTAATATTGATACTGAATGTGTCTCCAAATTTTCATATTGCTTGCTTGCTTGCCTTTGTATGTCCGCACTTTCAAGCAATAGCAGTGTTAGCTTACATATAACTTTTCTTTTCATCTAACGCCATCAAATCCCAATATGCCATGCAAAATGAGCAGGCTTAACAACGCAGCCTATGCAACGTTCTCTTAATTTACCTCGAGTCACTTTTCTCTGCATTTGACGGCATTTCATGAATCGATGATATTGATATTGATCTAAACGCAAACTTTGCCCTTCCCTAACCATCCCGCTCTCAACCGAAAGAAAGCCTCGTAAGCAATAAAGTACAGTAAGTAATGGAATATATTCCAGAGTCCCTTTTTAAAAGACTTCTTGCGTTAAAAAGCTACCTCAGACCATTCTTGTCACATCTGAATAAAATCACTTATCTAAATATGTACTAATTACTGCGACATTATGACGTTTTAACCTCCGAAGAGCTGCACATGTTTCTTAACGTGAGAAACGTCACTGTACTGGTCAGGGTTGTTGTTTAGCGCTCGAAAAAGCCAAACTTCATTTAGTGTTACACATTTAAGCACCAAAATGCGATAACTTGGTGGAAATGTACTGCCAAAAGAAATATTCGAGCTACGTGCTAGCTATAATATTTCATTGATTACAATAGTAGTTGCATAAATATACTCCCTCTCAAACCAAACTGGTCCTGAATTCTCTGTCACTTGCCACAACTGTGGGGCCTTAAGAGTGATGCTATATTGTCATGAGAATAACTTATCCCATAAAACCACCAACACATCAACAATGGTCCAATAAATCCCATTTAAGCTAAGAGTAACGATATAGTCCTCGTCAACTCAACTCATAAATCACTTTAATCCCTCATCTGACACGCCTTCACTTAGCCAGAATAGCATCACTGATGAGAAATGTAGGCCTTGTGTGTTTTGGAACGAGGATAGTTAAGTAGAGGAAATCGTTCTCTGCAATCTTAAGTAGCTTAACTCTTAGTGAACAGTACCCACATATTTTGTGGCTGACAGGAAGTCAAGGATTTGAAGAACTCCAACCATAGGTTTCAGATTGGTTTGAGTTAGTTTAGGAGGGGACACTTTGGCGAACAGTCCACAGGAATAATCCAACACGTGAATTTGTAACATTACCAAGTTTTTTTGTGAAATAAACGGAAAAAAACAACAACTACAGCCCAGTGTTGACAGTGACTTGTGTCTGCCTTTAAAACACACCCACCCAAGGTGAGCTTGCAACAACCATGGCCATGAGTTTTGGCGTTTCGTAGTCTTGTATCAAATTTTTAAAACATGTTTTAGAAGGAGATTTTGTGAACGTTAGTATTGTTTTCTTTTTGGTGTATATCAGATGTCTGTTGTATATAAATTGCATTTCTGGGCACTGACCTTCAAAGTTAAGTGTTTTCCATGAAATCAGTTTAAAAAGTAAATCTTTTCAGACCGTGCCATGAGCATCTAATTAATTACCCTTTTCGACACATTTTTGCCGAAAAAACTTACCGTTTTGAGAACTAATATTAGTGAAATATAACAAGATATAAAAAAGTCATGAGAATGGCAGCTTCTTGTAGTTTGAATGACTTAAGCTCAAACCATGAACCTGAAAAGTAGAAGATAAACGATTCCTCCAAGACCTGAAGACTTAATCGAAAAAGGCCTGTTTCACGTAAAATGTCACTGTTACAAGTGTAATAAACAAGTGCTGGCAACAAATGATAAAAATGGGAATGTTTTAATTTGCATGCTATTTGTTCCTCTAAAAATAATCTTGATGAAATCATTTGAAAAAGTCAATATTCCCAGTCCATGCCCCATGGACAGCTGACTAATTGCTTTTTGGTAATTTTTTTTTAGCAAAAGCAACTTTTTAAGAACCAATTACACTGAAGTCTGACAGTTAGATAAATGGTAACAGAGGTTGTGGCTTCAAATCTCTTGGTAAATTGGGTGAGTAATTCCATTGGGATCAACTAAATTTTTTCGAAATTGAGGTTGCCAGAAAACTTGAAAAGTATAGGTTTCAGCGCATCCCAATATAATTTAACAAGTGAGGTTTCTTCAAAGAGCCAACCCTGGTCAAATTTTGAGGCTTATTAACGGTTATACGCAAATTAAAATTGTAAGGTTTGAACGCCGGGTTGCAACCTCCAGTGATTTTTTTATTTTATCCCATCATTTTTGCACTTGGGTACTCGGACGGAAAGGAACCATTCCGCCGAGTACAAAAGCGTTTTTATTGAAAAGACCATTTTTACACTGATTTTTACTGTGAGAGGTGAATAAAGTGATCCAAATGCATTATAACCCTGTATCATCTTGATTAAGAAGTGAAATTCGATTAAGTAATAATCAAATTGCTTAACAATCTTGAACAGTCTCTTCTTGCTTAAGTGTAAATTTTAGGGCGTTGGTGAATGTCTTCGATTTTCATCACCCCAACAGCTTTGGGCAAGTAATTAAACGCAACCGAGCTAAATACTTTTATTTGCACACGTTGGGTCGCTCTAATTTGTGTATGTTCTCAACATTTGCTCATTTAGAATAACGTTTTCTTTATCAAAATTTTTCAATTGAAGAAACCGAAGAAAACAGCATGAACATTTCATGTTCGCTTTTCGTTGTTAAGGTACAGGACAACGAACCAGACGATTCACAATGGAATCTAGTGAATTGATCGGATTTAAGCAGAATACAAATCATGAACCTCAAATGCCATAAGGGGAATGCTTACAAAAGCGTGATTTTGTTTCATCATGCCGCCAAAACGGAGCCCAAGTTCTCGTAAAGATACGATCAGCTTTTGTTAGTAATCAAGCAAGCCCTTTCCAGTTTTTGATGGGAAGTTCTCAGTTTTGGAGTCCGCTTCTAATTTTATTACCGTAGAGAGGAAAACGTAGGCTTGATCCCAGAATGTTCAGGGTCAAGTTGCCATTGCAGATTGAGATTTCTGTTGCATATTCAATGAATGGGATATCTTGACCTTTGGTGCCTTCAACTTTTAACTCACGTTTGAGAGACACGTTGACGGTCCATCATATCCTGGATTATTCAACCTCCTTCCTGTTGCACACGTCTATTCTGAAGTTGTTGGTTTTCGTTTTCGTTTTAAATGTGGGATTAATGCCAGTCAGACATCCGGTCACTAAAACCCGAAAAGGTCGAAATTGATTCTAACACTGGCGCTTCCCATCCATGTACTCAGTGAGCAAAAACGTTACAATGTGCCAAAATGAAACCTCTTACTTTTGTATTTTTTTTTTCAATTTTTACTGTCACATTCGAATTTTCACCCACCTGTTAATGGTTATTGCATTCTGCCATTGAAAATCCTATTTTCTTTTAACTTCCCAGTTTTATTATTATTATGCCTAATCAAGTGAGTAGCTAATCAGCTTGATGGAACGTGGCAAATTCATGTTTTTATTTCTGATTTTGCTTTAGCCCTTTTTGACCCGAACTTTCGCTATACGTTAAAGTCCCGTTTGTTCTGTCAAATTGTTGAAGCCACAATAGGTCGGAATTTTTCGAGACCCTCCCACTTTGTCACTACTCCTAAGCCTTTATTTTCGGGCTATCTCACGTTTTTTTGTTTCTTTTCCTAACGTCTGCAAATATCTTTCTCTTTCTTAAGCTCCTGACTGAGGAGGAACATATCAAGACTTGCCACCACCCTTTTGTTCAGAGATAAATCCGTTCGATAACAAGGACGTACATCATTTTTTTCCTGCCTAATTGTGATGCAGGAGATGGCTAAAATCAAACTCGGCTTTGATGCCCATTATTATTCTTGAGCTAAAGCGTACTCCCTCGTTTTCGGAGAATTTCTTGAGAATGGGGCCTTCCCGACACGAGACTTTGTATTGGGTATCGGGGAGGGTATGTTAGATGTGTATCGTACCCTCCGTTGTTACAAAAGCACGTCTTTTATGAGAAGTAGTAGCTTGGACGTTCAAGTAAGTCCTAGAACAGAGCCCCATTGAACCGTATGAGTCCCAGTGAAACGTTGAATGACCTCTCCTAACTTCTTTCTCTTAGATGAGTTCAAAATCATCTGGTGGAAGTGGCACGGGCAGTGGCACGGGCTCTGGCACGGGCAGTGGAAGCCGTGGAACGTCGAAGAAGGACCACGAGATGATCAATGAGGAGGGCTCCATCTCAGATTACAAGACCGTGGAGGGCGGGTCCACATCCACCAAGCAAACCATGGATTCGGGCTATCGATCCCTGGGAACCAGCCAATACAATCGGTCCACGGGTAGCTCCAAGAGCCCGGGATCCAATTTGAGGTGAGTGTTTGGCTAGGCATGATCATCTTTTGGGCTTTTTTGTTAGGAATTGTTATCCGCCCAAGCAATAGAATTGCGCTAAAGAAATGAGAAATGGAGCTCAACCATTTTTTTAAGAATAAATCAACATTTTGGAGAGTTCACTGGGCCCCTTTTCAAAACAGTGAAGGCAATAACAAATAAAAATACGACTCATCATACTAGACAAAAAACTCTCCAATTATTTTGAAAAAAAAAAAAAAATTGAAAATGGGAGACTCTAAAAAAACAAAAATGAGTCCAAAAACAGGTTTTTTTTCTTAGGCTTTGAAGTTTTTTATGTATGTTATTGAGTGCTTTGGCACTCATAAACTATGGCAATTTCAAAATGCTATGTGAGGTGAATAGTTCCTATCAAAAAATGGATGACTTGAAACTGTAATTTATTCCATTAATAAAGCGCTATTATGCACCAAAAGTTCAAGTGACCTCTCCCGAAATGGTCGTGACGTCATCATTTTTCCCTTTTCAATGTCCCAATTCTAGGGGCTGCACGATGGTTGAAATGTGACGGAAGATATCGCACAGAGTTGGGAAATAATTGTAATTAAACATATTTTTAGCCATGCAATTGACCTATTTTGAATTTCAAATCACGCATTATTTTTCAAACAAGAGCGCTGATGTTTGCCATATTCTTAAACCACTGAAAGTTGGGACACTCACGACGGGATTTAGCAGAATCGTGTTAACGCATTGCACTCTTTTTCAATTGAGGTTGGCCACTGGTAGCTAAAATTAGGAATTGCAATGTTCAGCTCAATTAAGCAACTGGATCAAAAGTTAGGCCCTCTTAAAGCCTACCATGTAACTCGACACAAAATGAACAAGATATGGTAATCATAACCAGAAGACTGATGCACCCGCATTTAATCGAGCTTAAAACTGATAGAAATAGTTGTAGTGACCTGGGTCTGGGTTGATTTAGAGGAATATGCTATAGGAGAGGGTTTTTTTTTGGAAGCAACTTCTTATTTCTCCGCCTTGGTCAAGTCATTACAGACGTAACGGACATCTGAGATCTACTGCAACTGATGAAGCATGAGAAAACAATGGCAATATAACCTTCATATGAATATTTGATTGTGATTGTAGCAAATCCAGCGGCTCGGGATCATCCCAATTCGAATATAAAGGTCAATTACCGCCGAATATTCCATCATACAAGAAGAAGGATAAGGGCCATAAGAAGGGCAAATCCAAGAGCTCCACGGCCAAAGAGAGCCGCACTCAGCTTCAACAACAAGAGTCGCAGAAGAAGGATGCCAATGCCCAAGGCGAGGCCCAACCCGGGCAAGCCCATCTGGCACAGGATGACAAGGCCCTGAAGGTGAGCATTGCTTCTTTTTCCAAGACATCGCGAACACTTGGATGTAACCTGTTTTTTCCTAATATTTTTCAAATCTTAGGTGGCCGCTCTGAGTCAGGCTCTGAATTTTATCGACAAATTCCGCAAGAACCAAGAGAGCAAGGAGGATAAAACTGGGGGACCAGATGCGGCCGAGATCAACGATTTGGCCTCCAACCTGCAAGAAGCCTCTCAAGGGGCCGGAGTTTCAGTGAGTCAGGTACTCGTAATCATTCATGCACACGCATCTATTTTGACTTCCATGTTCTACTCGTGCTTTCGAAGGCGCTTCTTTTTTCCTCCTTGTCTCTCTGTAAGGAGACAAGAAAACGATGATGGACCCTTTTTTAATAACTCTTTAGCTCGATATGCTTGGCTGGCCAAGCGAGATGGTCCATCATCAAATGCGATGTTGTACCAACTACGTTTTGAAACCCTTGCCTGTTCCTCTTGACTTTCCAGGGCCATCCTTTTGTCTCGTACGTCGAAGGCAAAGAACAAATCTCGGACGTTTTAAGCGGAGAACAAGGGTCAAAAGTGAGCGAAGGCTTTTGCGCTGCTGTCTCCCTCAACGATGGTATGTACACATTCCACTTGACTGGTTTTACTTCTCCTGTCTTAGGCACTATTTGATATTAGGAGCCCTGGGGGCTACCTCTACAGGGACTTTGGCATGGCATAATAGTAAACCTAGATCCAGCCTTTGAAATTGCAGCCCCAATGTCATTCTTGATATCTCTGCAGTGACATTCCGTGTCACCGCAAATCAACGCTAGTTCTAGTGTGGGTGACCAGGATTGTCAAAATAACGCCTCATTGATTTAAGACTAGGTGACACATCTTGTCTTGGAGAGGCAGTAGAGCAGAGACTGTTTGGGATAAAAGGAAAAAAAACGTTCTATTGTTGGTTGTACTGAATATTTGTTAGCAAGTGATGCCCAGATCATATATTTATCTCCGGTTTGACCGTTATGCGTTCAGGCTTAGCGAGAGTTTGATTTTGTTGCTGTTGAGGGTTCTGCTGTTGGATTTGCCTTCGGCACGCTTTCTTATGTTGGTCACACTGTCTCCTACTCTCCGTGACGAATTCGCACAAGGGACAAGTAAACAAGATCTTCTCGCCGAAGTGACTAGATTTGATGTGGTTGGTCATGCGATAGCGTTGGGAGGCCTCGAACGAGCAGAATGAGCACTTCAATCTCTCCTTGTAATGTACAATCTTGACGTGCCGATCAAGACAACTCTGAAGGGAAATCAAAGGCAGGGTTAGTTTTCAGAGGGATAACGAACAAAGCAAATGTGAGGCATCCTCACCTTTGTGGATGAGCTATAGGCGCAGATGTGGCAAGAGAAGTCCCGGAGCTTTTCATGGACACTCTTGATATGTTTGGACAAGTGGGCGCGTGTGGCGGCACAATATTCGCACTCCGAACACGGGAATTCGCGCAGTTTCTCATGGACACTTTTCACATGTCTATCGAGCACAAAGGCCGAAGCGTAAGTCTTTCCACATTGCTGACACGAGGCTGGAGCCGAGGCTGGCCTCGAGGTTGTATTGGTGGTTGTGGTGCCTTTCGTCACTTGAGGTTCTTGTGGGTTGGGCAAAGTGCCGGGAAATGCCACCTGAAGCAATCGATCATCATATCAACCTAACATACTGTTCTCAAAACCGTACCATCGATCCCAGTTAGTTATATGAGCTTTTTCCTGTTTTTTTTTCCCATCCATAAAGAGGAGCTTGAAATTGAGACGAGATGTGCTAAGCATCAAATGACAGGGAAATGTCATTCTGGAGCGTTTTCCTCCTCTTTATTTGATGCCAAAGAAAGGCCTTCATGATTTGCGGCACTCGCAGCTACGCAAGTTTTCCTACAAAATCAGTTTGTTCCCCCAAAAACGTCTTAAAATAGATGATGGACCTAACGAGCAAACTTTGATAATTTCAGAAATTCTGGTTGAGTAACAAATTTGCAAAACACAAACAAACAAAAAGTTTCCTTGCTGCACGCCGCTAGACAGGGCTTTTTTCAGTCATTGAAAGCTAATTTCTTTTGCTTGGCCAAAGTAGCTCAAAATTTCTATCTGATTTCATTATAATCAACCAATCTAAGTTGACTTTTATCACTTAATGGTGCCGATTCAGCGCTCAATCAGACTTTTGAAATTTATAAAAAGAAAGTACATCACTAAGTAAATGACTCTTGTCCCAGAAAATTGTGATGGAATTCATACTTCTGCAAATGTGCAAGAAAATCGTTTTACACTTTCCAATCCATCAATAATGGCTTTATTTGCTCATGAAAATCTTGACCAACCCTGACTGAAAACTACCCCAGGGCCTCACCTGAGAATGTCCAGTCGTGTGATGTAATGGGAGTGGCTGTGTAGGTAATTGATACTGAATGGTGAAAGTAGGCGTGGCCTGCTGCTGTTGCTGTTGTTGCTGTGCTTTTGTGTGCTTATTAGAGCGACCCTTTCCCCCGCCTTTTTTACTGCGGCTATTGCTGGTCTGTTGTGGCTGCTGTGGCTGCTGCTGTGGTTGTGGTTGATGTTGTTGTTGTTGCTGCTGTAGCAAGGTGCTAGGGGCGGGCAATTGGCCCAGAAATGGCATAGACAAATGGTGTTCAGCTTGGGTGGCGTGGGCGCCCATGTGACCTAAAGAATGCATTGGAACCGGGTGGCCCGTAACGGCCTGCAGATTGGGAGGTAGAAACGACATAATGGAAACCAGAGTATAGAGTATGGAGGAGTGGTAATGCTAGCAGTGCTAACGATCCCACACTCAATAACAAAGGCCAGGGCCAAGACTTGGCTGGTGCTTGGAGGAGACACACGGACTACAAGAAACACGGCGGGATTCAAGTGGCGATGTGCCCAAGGGAAAGGGGTCGTCGATCCGTCTTAACAGGCAGGAAAATGGCTCAGAGAGCATTGACAAAACATTCGACTCCTTCCTTGGTAGTTGGTGTCCTCCTCAGCCATATACTACCCAAAGCAGGCTTGGACATTTTTAGCGAGAGAAAAAGCGCACCAGTAGAACGGGACGATTGTTGGACAACACAACTGGTTAAGTGTTGCTCATGAAGAAACACATCACAATTTTGCAATGATATGGTGAAGTGCAGGCTCTGTCAATTTTAAATGGCAGTGTTTCCTTTGTCTATACTATCTAGAAATACTTAGGCTATATACCAAAGGAAGTCCATTTTTAATGGTTTGATTCAAATTCTGACCTCTTTGTGACTAACCAGAGTAAATATGAGATTTCGTAACCCGGTTATCTCTATGTTAGGTACTAGTTGTGTGACAGCAATTGATGGATAAGGTCCAATGTATTTATGTGGAAGCAAAATCAAAATCATGTACATTCAAGTGTTCAATTCCATACCCTTCCGCCATCTATTGGTAAACCTATCTTCAATAATGGTAAAATGGTTAGATGAAAGTTCACAAGCCTAACATAGGAAAGTTAAAAAAAATGAAGATGATGATTCTTATTGTTCCTCATTTTTGTATGTTGTGTCAGTCTTGAGCTGTAACCTCAGCATTTAAGCCTCGTGTCTTGTAGTGTGATTAATTGTTGAAAGCAATCTTCACCGATCAAGCTCCTTTAAAAGAGACGCGATCAACTGAAAAAATAGAAGGCCTGGACAATTCCTTTTATTGAAATGGAAATGTCATTTTTTAAATTGATACTTCCCATTTTTGTTTCTTCCTTTCAACATTTAAACAGATAAGACTTGAAAATGCTCAATTATGTAAAAGCAAACAATTGGAAGGTATATTTATATGAAATGTCAACCACAATTACCCCCTTGCGTAAACTCGTTTTGAAACGAATAATAGAGCAATCCCTTCTTCTTGGCTGGCTTAAAGTGCGTGAAAAGCGCAAGTAGAGAGTTAAGTCTTAGATGGACGACGACACTTGCCATTGGCTTGCTTCGATCTTAGTAAAGCTTGAGCTTCTCTGAGCAGCGCTCTCGCTGGAGGCTGTTTACTACTAACCATTCCTCAGGGTTGCCAATGGCGTAAGATTGAAAACTCTGACATTTTTTACCAAACCTAGATCTATTCATCGATGCAATCTCTTTGCCTGTTTTGAAATGTCAAAACTCAAGCTGACATTGTCAATTTACTGGGTTGGATGGCAGCCCTGAAACTGGCGCGTTCTCTGAGAAAGCTGCAAGCCTATTTGCCCACAGAAAACGCGGGGTATTTGAATGTCAGACCACATCGATCGATAGAACAATCCATTTTAAAGTGCAATTTTAGGGATTTAGTAGCAAGGAAATAAGAATCATTGGTGGCGTTTTTCGTACTAGCTAAGGACTTGCCACACTTGTAGAGGAATCAGTCAATGCTTAATCTCTTCTTTTAGACTCACATGAGAAGCGAGCTTCCTAGAAGGAAAACTGAAGATCGGATGCAAAAGTATCCTGTCTTAGCCTATATGGAATGTCCTGAACCCATTATCCATATTTTAGCTTCATTTTATGACGGTCAAATGGCTTGGAATTTTGTTTCGTGCCTGAGCATGACATTACAAACCCCTTATCTTCTTTACTCAGGTATGGTGATGCACACCACGGAAAATATCACGGCCATCTTGGGTTATCCCAAGGACATGTGGATCGGTCGAAGTTTTATTGACTTCGTTCACCCCAAAGATCGGGTCACTTTCACCAATCAAATCACTACAGGCATTACTCTTCCCTTTGGAGACCAACTCAAAGTAAGTGTTCCGTGGGAGATTCCCGGGCTTTGTGTCACGTAATCAATCCGTCTTCGGAAACATAAGAACCGCAAAATGCCCATGACAATCAGCTGTTTTTTCATAACGAGAACCGTGATGAGTGCGTGGGGCTTTGGATTAGTATTATGTTGAACATATCTTTATCGTGATTTTAAAAGAACACCACGCCCCTAGCGCGTTAGATGGCGCTGCATGCATTTACCGAAGCCTTACTTCACAATTGTAAAAGCTATTTGTTATATCTGTGTCAATCCTCAGGTTAACGCATTCAAAGTCGCTAAAAAATATCTAACGTTTGGGCCCAAATTATGACCCCATTTTGAGGCCAACTAGGTGAGCTTAATGACATCGTTAGGTGAACTATAAGACTTCAAAAGTCCATATAATCAAAGCCAGGCTTCTGACACAAATTCAAAATCATTTACAATACATTCTTACCAATGGTTGCCCCTTTTGTGGCGCAATCTCTTGGTGAAACTTATAAACACTGAAATGCATGGAATACAATTATTGTTAAACCCCTGCTGCAAGGGAGGTTTCCACCTCCCTCGCCTTGATGCAAAGCTGCCCATATGACCATCTATTATGAGGGCGTTTGCTCGAATTGTATTAAATATTGTGTCCCGTTACGAGCCGCTAAATTTGTCACACGGTGCAAGAAGTGGCTTTTGGCGCGTGTTGAGAGGAGAGTTTCAATTTACAACTGTGGTTAATAGAACTATCGTAGTCCCGAAAATATCCACCGCTTCCGTTCCTTTCATTTCTATGGGAGCAGCCATCTATTTGTAGACAGTACTTACTCCATGTGTAAGTGCTAGATCATTTTGTGAGCTTAAGTATTGTACATGGTGATGATGATGGAGCGATCCCACCAATGACAAGAATCTGTTGAAGATCCTCTTGTAGGATTACTTCTTGCCAAACAAGTAACTAAATTGCCACCAGCTTGAACCACCCAAAAATGTGGCTTACAACGCACTCAAGTTACGATGGAATTGATCCTCCTCGCTTTTGTTTTGGGTCTCCTTGATCCAAACCAAAGAAATCAGATCCTGCCGATGGATCTTACGTCTGCAATGGTGTCTGTAAGGTTGCGAGAGTTTCGGTGCAGAGAATAGTCAAATCAGCTGCTTGTTAATGGTACCCTTTGGATTGAGTCTGTTCTGAGCTATATAACAACCTTGGTTCTGAGTGAGTTCAGGGAATGAAAGGGATGGATGACTGTGACAAAAAGATAATCTGTCTAGATTGCCAAACTCTGTTGATGGAGGATCCAAAGTAAGGAAAAGACCAAGAGCAGGCAAGCAGTGGGAACAAATGATGGATGGCCAGTTCTCTGGTGGTCATTTCTTTAACTTGAAATGGATGCCTTTGGAGGCCTTTTGAGGCCCTTGGTGAGAGATGGCTTTTGTTGAAATGGTATTGACCTTAGTTTAAAATGCGCCTCCTCATGAAAAGGTCATTGTCGCACTAACGTCCTTGATTCAAATCCAGTAGTCGTCAGATAGGATGAATGAGAGTTAAGGAATGGCAGATGGCTTTCAACTTTGTACAAAGCCGCTTTTTAGATGCGTTTCCGCTTCAAAGGACAGGATAATACAACCACAATGCTGTGGAGAAATGATACTTACTAGAAATGCATAACTAAATTTAGAATATAATTAGATAGTGAATCAAAATGGTGAAACAGGGAAAATCAAATCTTCATAACCATAAAAAAGCGAAATGTAGCCGTTGGACAAATTTTGTATTTTGAACTATTCATTGTTTATTACAAAATCGAATTGTTTGGAAAAAATATATTTCATTATGGACAAATTAAATCATAAAAACAAAGTCAAACCTTCATATGCACAGGAAAATGTGGAATTTTTTATACGTGGAACATAAAGAACTGAATTAAATTAACGGAAACAGGTAACGCCTTCGCCAATATCTAAAGTTATCATTTGTTTTTATTCTCGAAATGAATAGTGAGTCGAATTATGAATCTGTGTTTTTCTTACTGAAATAAAAGTGTGCAAAATGAACGGCATTCATTTGAAAAAGAAATACAAGAGTCTATGGAACCTTTGTAAAAAAGATATAAATGTGAATGGAACAAGAAGACATAAGGCCGAGCGCGCATCAAGATCCTTCAACAGATCCTGGATGAACGTGGAAAGCCCTTCTCCGCTCGCTTTTTTTTCCTTTTTCCACTGTTCTTTCACACTTCCGAGAATGTGATTGGAACGTCAGTTGAAGAGCGCATCTCCGATCGGGAACTTGTGCCCCACAAACCAGCGGAACCTTCAGGACTCAAGATGGAATCTCTTGACAATATTAGCAAACAAAGTGTAATGGAAATGGAACCCGAGGTCCAAAGTGTGGCCTTCAGCGATTCAGACCGTCTCCTGATCTTCATCATGGAAGGTGGCATCCTCAGCACGATTTGCGTCACGGGCTTCATCCTGAACCTCCTCGCTCTAATTGTTCTCATCCGAGAGCGGAAGGACTTCACCTTTGAACAGCGATGCCTCGCGTTTTTCGACATGATGTTCCTGGCCTTGGCCTTTCTGACCCTTGGCCTCCCAAATGTAAGTTACCACCGTTGGATCGCCTTTCTGCTCCTTGAGCTAACGGGATTGGTCTCTTTTAGTTGTCTCATCACTATCGGAAGACTTTGTTTCTGGACTTCATCAACCCTTTGTTCGGACTACTCCACACGTTTCGGGTGGGCTCGGTCTGCATCACGGTCTGTTTAAACATCCAACGGGTGTTTGGTTTGGTCTTCACCCATCGAAGTCCCCCGTTCTTGCAACGACATCTCGCATCCATTCTGATCGTGATGTCCATTCTGTACAATATTCCAAAATATTTCGAGTTCCGCGTCAACGAGATGTCCCACGTGGTCACCACGGATCTGAGGAAGAATCCGGTCTACATCAGTATCTACGTGTTTGGCAGTAAATTCGTTCTGTTCGAACTGATTCCCTATATTACGGTGCTGGTCTGCAACGTGGCCATCATCACGAAATTGAAAGAGTCCTCGAGCTTCAGAAGGGCCCATTCATTTTACCAGGGACGGCCATCAATCGTCGAGGTCGAAGGGTCCTCCTTTCGAACCAAGGCTACCGCACAACGACAAGGTTCACTCAAGGCTGCCAAACGTAATCAATCGAGCTTAAACCAAACCTTTCGGGCAATCAAATGCACAAACTTACTACTCCAGACGAGACGTCAGTCGAGCTGTCTTGTGCATCTTGAACTGATTATTGAATGGATGTGCTATTCTTTAAAGCACTTAATATGAGGAGGTGGAAATTGTTTCCGCATTGGATTAATACAGGGCCCCTAAGAAAGCAGAATACGGTTCGTTCCACAGATAGAGTATGAAATACTTCCCTTTGAATGCACGAGTGAAGTCTGAAGAGACCTCTTTAGGCCATGTGTTGGTATGTCTTTCGTCCATTTTCATCGTTTGCCAAAGCATCAAGATCATTCCGGACGTGTACGAACTTCATTGGTGTCGGGCTCAGCAAGGCCAAGAGTGCTTCATGAGTGGATTCAGCAATGCCATGATTCGAATCTCTCACATCTTCGTGGCCTTCAATTCGTTGGCCAATTGCATCATCTACTTCTTCATGGGCAGCAAATTCAAAGTGGTGTGGACCAAGACCTTCAAATACCCCAAATTTGTGGCGGCAAACGATGCGGCGGCAAATTTGCGGAGACAGTCTCATATGATCCAAGGGCTCAACGACGTGTGACAATGATGCCCACCTCGATTTCGAGAGGAATGTGGAAAAATGCATTGGAAGATGATTGAGTTTCAGATCTTCGGGATCGATTCCTTGAAAGATGTTAATGAAATGCACATAAATATATCCATCTATCCATTTTTCCGTCTGAACTCTTTCGGATAAGAAACCCCTTTTACGCTTTTAGGCGTCGGACGTAACATTGAACGAGCTAATAGCTAGAGCCTCTAAAGCATCCAAAGTGTATCGAACATCAAAGGTTTTTTACCATGTTGAAGAGTGGCGAGTTGATTGAAGGTCCTCTTTGTAGAGCTATGGATCTCAGGTGGCCAAATCCGGCGACAAGAAGCTCTTCTCGTCCAAGATCACATCGAACAACAGCTTCTTCTGCCGACTGCGGATGTACAATGGTCTCAAACAAGGTCGGTTCTCGGTGAAGGAGAGGAAAACTGTGTACAATCCACTCAAATTGGCCATGTGCTTCAAGGTAAGTGAGGAGAATAATCTAATTAGGCTGCAAACCACCGACGTAGACAAGACGTCAAGGCAAAGAATGGGAGTGCAAGCCTGTTAAGGGCGCATTGACGTTTTCAAGTAAGTAAAAGCACTCGTGCAATGACAGCTTCGTAAAAGAAACAAATTGGGAACATGTCTCTCACAAACAAGAACAATATTACCAGGAACCAGTTGATCTCGTAAGATCAGATCACATGGAAGTTTTCAATTCATTTTATGCGCCGTTGCTTCAAACGAATTGAGCATGATTTAAAAGGCTAGCCCAACATGAACTAAATTTGAAGGTGGAACTTCCTAATTCGATGACACAAGAAGCTTTGGGTCTGATGAGAAATCAATGTTACTAGGAGATAGACGCCGCCCGATCTGCCGGTGGATCCACATCACCCACGGGATCCCCTGAGGACCCTTCTCATAATCCCAACCCCCCTGTGGATCAGCCCAAGATCATTTCCGACTCTGAGGACGGATTGATTAATGTGGACAAACCGAGGGGAGCGAATGTCTCCGTGAAGTATGGAATGGAGTCTGTCTGTCTGATCATCACGGCCATTCCTTTGCAACCCGTGTACACGGTCCAAGATCAACAAGGACCGTTCAAGGGCATGTTCATGACCCGACACTCGGCCAATTGTAGCTTTAGCATGGTCGAAGAAGGAGCTATTCCATTTACGGGATACTTGCCTCAGGTTTGATTTGATTGGTAAAGGTCTGAGTGGAACAAGTTTTGACGTTCGTTGTTCGGGTTCCATTCCAGGATCTGGAGGAGAGCGACATCTTCCAGTATTATCATCCTCAGGACTTGCCCTATCTGAAGGAGGTGTATGAGTCGGTCATGATGGAACAGGTAAATAACGGCTTGAATGGGACTCGATTTATTTTGGTGCTCTCTGGAGCGTCCTTTTAGCAGAGAACCACTCTTAACTTGTCATCCGATCTCATTTGTTTGGATTTATGGCGAGGGCGGCTGCAAAAGAAAGATGCTCTCTCACTCCCATAATGGGATTCACAATTCATTCTCAAAACAAAGTCAAAAATTGAAGATTCTCCCACACCTAATTGAACGCATTTTCTCAGGGAAAGCCTTTCCGATCTCGACCATATCGATTCAAAGTCCGAAATGGAGGCTACATCTTGCTCGAAACCGATTGGAGCTGCTTCATTAATCCGTGGTCCAGGCGCTTGGAATTTGTTATTGGGAAGCACACGGTGTTGAAAGGTATGCGTTCCAAATATTTGGATTCTTATTGGCCATCATCAGCCAACGTTTTTGAAGTGATGGTGTCAAACAAATGTGTCAATGAAACGCACAAAAAAAGTTTCCGTTCATTGATTGCCCCC
>NC_081451.1:9629247-9630605 GCF_007210705.1 Tigriopus californicus
CCCCCCCCCAAATTTTGAAACTTTTTTTCTATTTTTCACCATAGGACCTGCCAAACCCAATGTGTTTAGCAGTCCATCAGATGAAGAGGAGAGCCTGTCAGTTTCGGAAGAAATCCTCAAGGAGAGTAAAAGCATCCAGGTAAGAGGACCCTTTGGATCCTGTCCCTCATTCTGAGAATGCTAAATTCGACCATGATTACTTCTCGCAGGAGGAGATCAAACTGCTTCTCACGGAGACCGTGTCACGCACCAACCAAAATGATCCGAAAGTAAAGAGTTCCACGAGAAGGCGCAAGGAATTGGCTTCCTTTATGGGATCGCTTCTCGAGGAAATGACGCGGGCTGAGATGACCAAATTGGCCACCAATTCACCTGATACCAGTGTGGTTCTAGGTATGTCAGAGTCCTCGAATACGTTTCGGAACCGTAGACTTCGAGATGATTTCAGGAGGAAAACTTGCCGAACGGACGGAAAGTTGACTTTGTTCTGTCTTTTTGAGGGGCGATTGCTGCTACATCAGACGTGAATGCGCAGCAATTTTGAGTTGATTGTGAACATTTGGACACAATTCAGGATGGTTAGAGGAACAAACTTATTTTTGTCGCAAATTATGCGGAGGGATCTGTTACTTTCTTTTGACGGTTCAGGGGAGAGGTTTGGCGACGCTGTTTGGCTAATTGCACATTATTAATCACGAAACCCATCTCATTTTGGTTATTTGAATTGGCTGTGAAAAATGTCTCTGCATGAAATATGATTGTATAATTCAATTTGGCCGCACGACGATTCCTGAAACGGGTTGTTGTCTTGTTGTATGGCGTAGCAAATAAGCACTGCAGTGTTCTGTCAAGCTCGAATTTCCAGGTTTCGTACCCATCACAAACCTTTTTCCTGTTTGTGAAGTGAAAGCGCACTCTTCGTAAAAAAGGAATTTTCTTCCAGCAACCCGCAAACCAATCAAGACAAATATTTATCTTTAGATAAAATGTACACTTTCACAGAGTTGAATTTGACACTTTTTTGACTTAAACGTTAACTTAGTCAGTGGCTCTTCGAGTAATGTGCTTTGATGGCAAAGAGTTAGATTCACCTGCAGAGAAGTTCTAAGTCAAAACATACGTGTTGCACCAAAACAGTACACGATCTGTATCAAGTTCCAAGCTAATTGGCACTTTACTGGTAGATTGCTGAGTCAAAGGTCAAACCATCAATTGATATACGTCTGCATTGCCCTTTGGAATCGGGTGTATTTCGATTGAGACCCACGTTTCAGGCCTCTTCAATCCCTTTCGATTCAGTTGGGGCCTTGATTAACGGGCAATTTCATTGATTGAAAGGAGTCACCGAGGGTCTTTTT
>NC_081451.1:9630634-9642759 GCF_007210705.1 Tigriopus californicus
TTAGCAGGCAATTTCATTGATTGAAAGGAGTCACCGAGGGTCTTTTTGGTCATGACTAGGGCTCGAGAAAATATTTGGTCCCTACGGGCAAAATGTTACTTTTTTGTTGTCTCACAATGGCGCCAAATGTATCTATTTTCCTCCCAATAGTGGAAAATATTACTTTATTTGTGCATCGTTTAATTGCTTTATTGGTAATTTACCTTTTTTATCACAACTTGCTAACTTCAACTACAATTCACCCTTTGACCTTGTGAAGGAAGAGCTGTTTTTTGGGTATGCCTGGCACGGAGGAAAAACGAGAAATGTTTCGTTAAGTCAGCTGTTGCGTAACATCATTCATACCTTTCCTCTGAAAAATTGCGTAAAAACTCAAAAGTTAAGAATATATTTTTTTTTTTCAAAAATTATTTTATACCTTTAAAAAAATTATCCATCCCTAGTCATGCCACATAAAATGCAAGGCTAGGTCCATGCTATGGCCCGTCATACGTCATGGTCAATCAAATTGATGTGGACAAATGGAAATTCTACCTGATTTGCCCAATTATATTGGAAGGATTGACATGGTTAACATTGATTCAGCAAGAAATGTACCATAGTTGACCATCGTGTTATTCAATGATAACCAGGTTGTACAATTGACGATATTATCTCAAAGTTTGAGTCGATCAATGAGATGAATCCGACAAGCTTTGAAGCCTTTCAACTTTAAGGTCTTTGGATCAAGTCGCAAGGCCCTTGAAAGGCCCCAATTGTAATCATGAACGCTCTTAAGCATGTACCTTGGTGTCCTTGTTTCCTGATTTGCTTGAGACTCTCTTTTTGGAACAGACGTGTTGGTGAAGGAGTAGTATTTGGGAACACAGCGTGCTTCTCTTGTTCCTGTTCCTCCCCCAAAAAGGAATCCGTCTGATATTAGCCCAAACTGAAATCAATGATCTCGACGTCTACGCTAGGGAAGTGCAGTTCTGGTTGTTCATGCGAATGATCCCACTCATTGACTTGAGTGGATCATTCGTCATGAGATCACCCCTCCCTTGGGAGAAGACCTACACCCGTTCTACCATCCGTCTCTTCTTCCCTTAAATCTCCTCGACAACGCGCCTCACAGCCGATGTTATTGCAGGGAATGTGTCGCCCATCCACGATGACATTTCCAGTGAGACTCCGCCTAGTTACAACCAACTCAACTACAACGATAACCTCTCGAGGTTCTTCAATAGTCAGCCCAAGACACTCACCGAAAAGGAGGTCAATGCTATCGAGGCCAGTGCCAGCAGCGAGGCTTGTACGGCTGATGAGAAGGGATCCACCAATCCGTTCAGCTCAGGGTAAGTTCATCTCATTCAGAGAGGCTAAAAAAGGGGAAAAACTTCATAGCAATAGATTTCCTGGAGAACCGCGTTTTTTGGAAAAGTTTTTGCTAAATTGGTGAACTTGTTTTCATTATTTGCTTGCATATTTTATCTGTTAATTCGTTTACCTATTCATTTGTTTTTTATCACTTTGTTTTTATTTATTTATGTAATGTATTTGTAGTCACTATTTTTTATTCCCTTTCTTTTTTATTATCGTTCAATAATTTGTCAATGAATCGACATTTTGGGGTAAACAGCAACCCCATGTTGCTTTGCAAAACTTCCATTTTGATCATTATGGTTTTAACTTTTTTATTATTCGGTCTAATAGTACCTGGATTTTCTCACCTAAATCTGGACTCTAATTAAAAGACATGAGACGGCCCTTTTTGGATGTATTCCAATTGGCACCTTGAACTGAGAGAGACAATTCATTTGTTCTCGGCTGAGACACTGATTTATCATTCTGGTCTTCAATGAGCCGTGAGAATCCAAATGTGCTTTTTCCACTTGTACCATTTATTACCTTTCAGAGACCCGCTTGAATGGAATATTTTCATGACTCTGCTCGACAACAGCACTATTTCCGACCTTCTGATTTCGGAACTTTTACGAAGGGAACAAACTTTTTTGATAGAATCATGAGATTCATCCTCGCTTGATTTGAGTCAGCTTCTCTTGGTTGCCAAAGAAAATCACGAACAACAGCAATATTTCACATAACATTGCAAAAAAAAGATTGCTGCAGAATGTGCCCTTTCCCTGGCTATTCCATTTCACATAAAAAAGCAACTAGATCTTCTTGTCAGGAATTGTCGTAGCTTCTATTTTTAGCATAACCAACGCACTTATTCTGAGACTATAAAAGCTCCAATTGCCTTGTTCTTACTTTAGCGTTGAGAGTCAGACCGTGACTTCAGAGTCCGCTCATGGGGGTTCCCATCATCGCCATGTCCAACATGCCATACAGAGAAGTAAGGCTGAAAAGGACTCAAAAGAGAATAATGAGTCTGCGGACTCGAATGAAATTGGTATTTATTCCGTTTTGAATAAGTCAAAAAGCCAGACAATAACACTCAACTCTTGCGTTGTCCCAGATCAAGGTGGGTCGGGGGATTCTGGAACCACTCGGGGAGATATTCAACATCGGCGAAGTAACCCAGGGAACACGCGAGCCACGACGATTTGCGATGGAACCGGGTCTGGCGATGGTTCTGCAGGTTCGGGTAATTCGCGCTCGGTTCCCAGTTCTTCTAACTCGAAGGATAAATACAAGCCTCCCATTTTGACGGAGGAGTTACTACTGGTCCACAATCGAGGTACGGAGGAAACATGAATACCTGCACAGGGACCGGCTCAACTAAATGTCAACTTTTTTTTCTTGTCTGATTGTCAAAAATAAAGGAATGGAGAAAAGAATGATTGATCATTACAAGGACAACAAGAAAACCGAATTAAGGTTCATCAAGAACCAATGGAGGAACAGACCATCTAATAGACATGGTTTGAAAAAGCAATTCAAACAATCCTGGAAACAAGTTAAGGTAATTACAACTCTGCAATTGAATGTTCCATACAAATATCAAAAAATGTGAGCAATGTCCTTCAGGAGCGACAGGGACACTCTCATTCTCGTCAAGATCTGGATCATCCTCATGGAGGGGCTGCAGCCAATGTTCCATTGTGGCCGCCTTTCTCCGTCAGCAGACCAGTAGGAATGCCAATGTCCAGCAAATCATCAGGTAGCATGAAACTTTGATTTGCTATGAGCCAAGTCTAGTCCATGCATCTGCTAATGTAAGCCATGTTTCCAGGAGTTAAAAAGATGACAGGACATCACTCATCTCATACAGAGCAAAGTCTTGAGGTCCCCAGACCCATGCAGTACATTCCTGCTTCAGTGGTGGCCAGTGAGCCCACAATAATGGCGTCATCAGCCGTCAGCTTATCAAGAAACTCTCCCGTGTACCCAAATATTATCCCAACATACTACATTGCTGCTCCGGGCATCCCTGATCTGACCCAAGCCAACAGGGTTGCAGCTCATGCTGGATTCTTGGTTCAGGCTGCAACTCAAGGTCAACCTACCTTCCTCCAACAGCCAGTGCAAGTGAGTCTGTAATTCTCCCGCATACTAAGGGGATCAAGGTTCTGTGGGGATTGTTTGGATTGGTAGATGATGACTTGACCCTGGCCCAAACAACATGAAGTAACTTGTTGTTTGGCATGGGGAAAAATAACACCACCAATACCTAGTTCATTGAGTTTCTTGATACAAGAGGAACCAACTCACATGATCAAGAACTAACAACACTCTGTCACCATTTCATACTGTCTTGCTCTTTTTGTAGTACATCCAAGCCCCCCCTGTTCTTTACCAACCAATTGAGTCACAGATGAACCAAGGTTATATTGAGCCCCAGGTTCGGCGACATGTGGTGGTCCCCGATCAGGTAAATAGATCCCATTTGCATCTTATCAAAGGAAAAGTGACGCGGTTGTTTTCCCTTCATGTAGTTTGAAGGCTTATCCTGACAATGAAGTAACCCTTACCCGTTAAACATGTCGTCAATATGCAACTCCATTTAAGTTACAGCGGACAGTTAAACCTAACATGCAGTCCCCTAGTCCAAGTCCAGATTTGCCGGACTCCGTGTCCGTGGACAGTTGCATCAACGGGCCCCACGATATGATGGGACGATCGGACAAAGTTGGTACCAAGGTGAGAGCTCCTCTCAAAAGATGGCCGACGGCTCACAGTTTTCCATGATACATTCTAGTTGTTGCCCAACTATATGTTGTCCCTGCACTAACAGTCGTTGTTAATCACTCGACAATTTTAAACACCAAGGTTATCAAGCCAATCAAGCAGAGACGTCGTATGTTACAGCTACCCCGGAATGCTTACCATCCCCATTTGTCCAAGTTCCAAAGACCTAGTTCGAGAACCGGATCCCGTGACACCTCGGTCAAAGCTGAACCTGGCAGTGCTCTGGAATCGAACGCGTCGGCGTCCGTCAAGGATAAACTTCTCTCGCCCTCGTTCCATGGTCTCTTGCAGCAACAGTAAGTTCACTTTTTCGGATGTGCAATATGGGACAGTTTTTTAAATCATATTTATTTACTAAAATGTTGCAATGAAATGGAAGGTTTGATCAAACCCGAAAAAAGTTTCAGCTTAAAAAAGCTCGTTTTTGCATTAAATAGTGTTTCTTCAAGCGGGCTCATAGAATTGGGTCACTTTTTGATAGTGGAATTTGCGTAATATGGGAGCAAGGGACATTGGCGGCAATCACAACATGTATAGAATGACGCAATTTTTTTTAGCTCGGACGAATTGTTCCCTGACAAGTTTTAGTCAAACGATATTTGCAAAAACGTAATCAATCAGTAATTTAGAGCTGGTTTTCATAGCAAGGGATCTTAAAAAATCCCTGTTCGTTCGCAGTGGCATTGATTTTGTTTTCAAGTAAGTAGCATTTGAATTTTGAAAATTTGAAAGATGAAAATCCCTTTTCAATCAGTGAAAAATGGTGCACATACTTTAACCATTTCGTATTGGATTGACAGAAAGGAGTTCCACCTCGGTTATTCCATTTTCTATGGCTCTTGACCTTTCCGAGTTGATAACACTAGCCAATACAATCTTAGTTAGTGCTCGGAAACAAAATAAAAGGTCTTCATAGCCTGATTTTAGTACAGATCAGTTTTAATTTTTACTTGTCTGAAATGAGCTTATGTTTAGGGAGTTATCAATTTGGTACAAAAGATGAAGAACAAGTAAAACAGAAATAAATCCGATACACAATTCCAAGTTCCAATCTGATTGACACCATTTTTCAAATCAATCAGCGAAAATTCGCTCTTTAACAAGTATTGAAATGATTGTTCTTTTTTAAAAGACCACGGTTTTTTCAGTTAAATCTAGAATTTGTCTCAGAGCGTATTTTTCAATTCTGCGTCAAAACTTTGTCTAAAATGATAATCTATATTGATAGTTAGCTTTGTTTGTACTGTAAAAAGCTAGCCCATATTTGTGGTTTTTTAACCGTTGCCTTCGAGAGTGGAAAGTGTGCAGGAAGTTATGTAAAAGAGTGAAAACCCGTGAAAGTCCTAATTCATGACCTTTTAGTGGCAAACTGAGTTTTCTTATTGCTTGAAATGATTTTAAAAGTATGAACAGGTATCGGATACGAAAGGTATATGATACTTTACGTCTTCAAAAGCATCCATGAGCTTTGTCCCAACCCAGGATTTAGGGTCAATTCTAGTGACCGTGGAGGCTTAATGTGCGTTTTGAGAGCACCTTCAAGCCCTCGAGAATCCAGGCTAGTTAAAACNAGTCCACATCTCTTCTTTCTCGGGCTCCTTTATTGTTTAATTTGCTTTTCTCTAATATTCGTAGGGAATACGTAGGCCTTGTTGATCCGGTAGCATCTTTCAAGTCAGACTTGGACAAATTTTTAGATAACATTCCTGATCAACCCTACATTCAAGGACTAGCTCGGTCTGCCAACTCAAATTCCTTGGTAGACCAAATATCATATAAAGATTAGAAGGTACTAAATAGACGAATTATAACCTTTCGTTTTAGTAGAACTGGGGATTACATTCCCTGTAGCGGTTAGAAAAACCCGTGAAAAAACAAACCAAAAATAAGAACAAGCCATACCTCTTGATTTAACTGGCACTTATTCAAACAACATTTAATTATCATAAGTGTTATTGTGTTTAATCACACAAAGGTTAGAAAAAAGATTTGGTTGCATTTGCTCAAAATATGTACCAACATGTTAACTTTCTGGCTGTGATGCATTGTTTGTTTTTGTTGATTTGTGACATTTAAAAAGGGCTTTATTTTGAAACTTTTTTACATTCTTCTGATATGCTCAAGAATTGAAATTGCCATTTATTCTAAAGTGACTAAAGCTAAAAGAAATAATATGGGTGCACTTTTTCCGACATGCCTTCCATGTATCTTTTTTACTAATGAATGACATCACAATAATCCACTTATTTTCTCTGGAATCTTATACCTTGTCCTGAAACGGGAATACGTCTGCTTGATGTTAATCGACGGAACCAGTTCATTAACCTGTATTGTACTTTCACACTTTATTGCCACTTCAAAACCAATCTAAGGACCAACAAAGACTCAGACGAAGAACTGTGTCTTTGACATCTTAGTGATTGTGATATGGTGGTTAAGAGGCTCCTTGAGATTTTTATATCCCCTGACATTGACATTATAGTGAGTTGTGGTTTTCTCTCTAGGAACCAAAGGATCTCCGACAATAGTAGTTCGGACTCGAGTTCGTCATTGTACTCTCTACTGAAGTCTAGTGATGATAACCAAGCCACTTTGGAGTCGGTCAACTCATCTGGAGAATTGGTAAGAAAACCGCAGATTACATATCAAACTCAGACCTGGTCCTGACCAGATTGTTTTTTTTTTGTAGGAAAACATTCCTAATCGGCCAGTTCTTCAAGATCCCTTTTGGTTGCAAAATGTGGAGGTGAAATCTGAAAGATTCTTCAACTATCAGGTATGAGTTCAATTTGATGTGCATTCCGTGGTTTAATCTCAAATCGAAAGGCAACTGGACTGTTGCATTTGAGAAAGCATAGCAAGAGCTCGGAAGTGAAAAGTTTTGATTACTCACTCTCAAATTTTCAGATGAACACCCGGAAGCTAGCTGACGTTTTAGATGAGGATAGAAAACATCTTCAAAGGATGTATCAACCCAGTTTAGTCACGGAACAGCTCTATCAGCTTTACGAAGAATTGGCTGAATGTGGAGAGGTAAGGCAACCTAAATGGCTCAAGGACCTTCTAATAGATGGTTGACAGATCTTCTAACCATATTTATCTCTTTCAAAATAGAAACCACGTTCCCTTTTGGATGAGTCCTCGAGCTCGTTGAACATCAACTCAAGTAGTTCCTCTGAATCTGAAAATCATGACATGGATCAAGACTCTGTCAATGACAAGAAACAACTCAGGCGAATGGTTAAATTCGACAAGTTTACCTTGCTTTATGACGCGGATGCTCCTTTACCCCCGGCGTCAGGTAAAGTTTTCACCAGTACTTAAAAAGAAGAGGTTTCAGTGAGCAGAAATGAGTTATTTCCGTCGCTCTGATCCTACTCCTCTCGAAACCTAGTCAGCTAGAACAACGCATACTGATTGTTGCATTAGTTCCTTTAGGCAAACTTCGGCGAGATCATAGTGAGAATATGCCCAACTCCCCTGGGAAATCATCAGCTTCATCAAGTACCATGAGCATTGTCTCTCGCGGAAACAAGAGTGGGCAAGACACCATGGGGAGCACTGGGACTCAAGGGGAACATGCGAGTATTACCTCCACCTCTATGGGATCCTCCTCTGCCATCACCGTGGACATTCGTAGTAGTAGCGAGGATGGAGGTGATTATCATATAACAGTTTCATGTACTTTAAGCGGGCCATTAAGCAAGCACATCCGTCACGTTGCCTGATAAGTATGAATTTCCGGTCACCTAATCAAGGCTGCTTTTCTAATGTTGGAGAACATTTCCAGAGATTTTTTTTGCAGCTTCTTAACAAGTCCAAATAATTGATTGCAGACACAACTGAAACCCGCAAGAGGTCCAAGAAGAGCTCCAGTGGAGCAGAGGATTCTCCTTGTAGTACATCGGACAAGAAGACTTTGGGCTCACCAATGCCATCGGTGACGGTGACAAATCAAGCCGTGATCACTGTTACAACCAAGTCTAAATAAGATATAAGCTGAATATTGAGTTTGTGATCTGGTTCAAGTTAATTCATCTTGATTTTGCACGTGTTCTCCATTCATCCGAAATATTTATGTCCATTACAATTTTCCAAATAACCTATTTTATTTGTGTTCAAATAAATTCGGTTTTTTCCTCAGCCCCGAAGCCTTTTGATTCATGTTGGAAACCCCTTCAAATGTACCACATGGTTGTGAAGCACATAGGATACAACACATATTTTCCTGGCTTATCGCTTCACCGCTCGACCTTTATATTGAAGCAGTTCAATCATACGTTGATTGAAATCTATGTCATAGAAAAATAAAAATCCTTTAACGTTGGGCTGATATCGCACTCATGATACATATTTTCTTTCTCTTTGGAGACTTCCTTACCGCTTCTAGGAATGGGGTCCCCAAATTTCGGGAGGGAAAAGAATTAATTTTACTTTAATCCATACAATATCTGATCCACACACGCATTATAGTTGGCAGATATGGTTAGCCCTTGAATGTAGGGTTGATCTGGAATTTTGGTCAATTGAGGTGCGAAAAATGACGAAAAGCCATGGCAAATAGAAAATTGACTTTGTGTCCTTAAGAAAAGCCTTGACGTTCCTAACATCTCCATTAGAACAAGTCACTCCCATGGAGCCGACGAAAATTAATTGACCCGATGCCACACACAAGTCCTTGACCGCAATGCAAGTCCTGGGTCATTTTAATCTTTCCTTCGCACTACTGCAGATTACTTTGGCTTCAAAAAAAAGACAAGTCACATTATCACCAAAAATGAACATAGGCTACTTCAAGCGATTTTCATCAGGTCGACCACAAACAAGGCTCTGGAGCCCCAAGCCCCTCTTCACAAGGTCCCTCTTACTGGTCTCGGGCTCACTTTCTAATGCCGGGTCTGGTTTGACTTCAATCGAGTCTCTAACATAAGTGTCAATTACCGGGTTCAATGTGTCACAAAATTCAAGAACATGACAATTTGTTGCAGTTCTGACATCATCATACTATCCCGGCTTACCCTTCCATAAATTTGCAATCGCAAAACGCACTGGAGTCTGTCTGTTTTTTTTTGAAATTTTTGTTGAATATCGAATATCACTTATCAATAGGTTTGGTGCGACCCTCTCCTGTATTTCCGTCGCATCCGATGATTTGAATTAGAGTAAGTGTGCTCATGACCTAGTTTATGTATTTTACTTTTTCCCGATAATAAATTGAGTCTATGCTTGGAACCTTCTGCGTGTAGTAATTCCTCTCCGACCGTAGAACGTTTAGAAGTTCAACAATTTTCATATATTTCAATTGCAAAATCATTTCTATAGTGACCCATTGATAATTGGAATGTCTTCACGGTCTCTTTTACAAGAGGCAACCTATATCCTAGAAGTCTTGTTCACCATCAATGGAGTCCGTGGAGCCGGAGATCGCCCCACCAATCATCAGTCCAGTATTCATATTCAACAGGGAAATCGCCAGAGGGGCCATCACCAGATATATCCTCACCCCCGGATCCATCGACTCTGAGAAGACTCTCATCACCAGATGCATTATCAGTCCAGTATTCCTCGACAGTAGGGAAATAGACTGAAGGGCCATCACCAGAGGGTCCGTCCAACCTATCATCAAAATCGCCAGCAGCGTAATTCGCATAAGACATATCAATTTGCCTGCTGTGGACTCCAGTACTGGCCAGAGCCAAAGTCAAGAGAAGACCGAACAACACAGGGAACCTCATTGTTACTTTTTCGGGACGAAAAGACCGAGATTGTCTTACGTAGGTGCAGGTCAAAAAGTGAGCTCTGAAAATAAGTTGTATTGACTATATGTAGTTGAGGCAAAAAAATATCTTCGTTCAGAAAATGGGAAGCAACTTACTGTCTCAATGACTGGAGCTTCCTTAATGGATTCTCAGCCTGGAAATTGGGACCTTCTTTATATCAAAACAATTGTCAGAGATACACGTGTCCTAATGTATTACCTTTTTTTCTATTTGTAAAAACTATAGATACAATTCTCAGCTCTGACAGACTTTCATGAATCATGACCCTTATCTAGATTTGCATCAGCCAAAGAATACTACAAAAATCAAGCATCTTCCATTATTTGATCCCGAGATGTCGATAGATGGACAATTCGTCAAATATAAAAAAAAAAAAGAGAATTGTCAAAGAATATTTGCATCACATCAGGATCATCCATCACTAAAATGTCAAATCAAATTCCTCAAACAAATTTTGGGTGCGAGAATGTTGGTAATCTTAGACTGGTATTTACTGATGGAACTAATGTGCCTACAACGATATAAGGCACACCAGTACTGCCCAGACGGGGGTTTAAAAGAAGATATTTGATGTTTTCAAGTCAGTCCCATACATGCTTTTTAAACTTGCGTATACAAATATTTCATTCATAGGTCTCTTACGCTGCACGACAAATGTTTTGCGTTCTGCCCTTTAGAGGGCGCTTTGCCACTCAGCCTCTACCAAATAAAGGGCCGATTGGGCCGTTTCTTTTATATTGAATAATAATTTGTTTGTGTTGTTTTTGGTTGATCATATTAAAATGTTATGTATAACAAGTGACCCGGGTCACGTAATGTTCGGAAAAGAAATTGCGTTCAACGCAAGGCACTAGTAGTTTATTTAGCAATCTACCCTGCCTCTTCCCGTTTTCTTTCGGCTTTCTGACGTTGCAAGTAAGGGTCCTTATACCTGTGAAAAAATAATTCCCGTCAAGTAGAAAATCGCACCATCCGGTTTTTTCCAATGCTGAGGCCCGTTCTTCAAAGGCGACCTGAAGTAGTCGTCAACCGAAAATGGCGCTTCAAAGGCATTCGTTGTTCCGAGCTACTTAACTTACAAGTTGCAGGTTCTTTGCCCTGCTATAATAGTAAATTTACGAAAAAGTTTAAAACTCAAGTGGGAAATACAAACACCATAGCAAGGTCAATTGATTTTCAGTACATTTTCAGGTCCTATTGCATGTCAAGTACCAAAACTGAATGTAGCTATTCATGTAAATTGTTATTTGATATTCAGAGTGCCACATTTCATAAGGATAACCGCACAGAGACTCAGATACCGCCGTGGCTGGATATGCCCATTGAAAGGAGTGTTATGAAAAACTAGTCAATTTTAAGTTTCCTTCCCTAAAAATCGTTGTCAACTGATCAAGTGGCAAAGGAGCTGGAATCAGGGATGAGAAATCATTAAAAGCCATTTTTGACCAGGTGGCAGAAAGTGGTAGAAATTCCTTCAATGTGGATTGTTGCCAACCAGCATATAACTTGGATGGGAAACCATTAAAAGCTATTTTTGACCACCTGGCAGAAAATGGTGGCAGAAATTCGTTCAAAGTCGAATTTTGCCATCGCTGGCTGGAATTGCTCCATCATAGAACACCTCATATCAGTATTTGTGTGGTCCGAACTAGGGTAAAGAGAGTAGGATTGAAGTTGATAGTTCATTGTCTTTAGAGCACGGAAGAACTGACGCGAATCCAAGGATCTTGAATCTGGTCGAGTCAATCGTCAGGTTAGTTAAAATGCGCGGGATATTTGACTAGCAAGGGCGACTAGAAATGCACAAATGCACATTGTGAGACAGTGAGCATTATTCATTCTTTAAAATCAAATGAATATTTCTAGGTACTATAAATCACATGTTTAGAGTCAAATCAAACAAACCCAATTTGTTTGTATCAAGTTGATCAAAATTTCACCTTAGCAAAAACTTACCTTAGCTTTTAATCAGACTTTAAAATTGTTGAAAATTTTAAGGTGAATAGCTTTTAGAATTGATGGCGGAGCATGAATTGCAATCTTGTGCCGTTGTGTAGGCATTGACAGCTTTGGGCTTTGTTTTTAAGTTGGTTCATATATTAATAGACAAATTCTTGTGGAGCTAATTTCCTTTCCACAGCTAAAGGGTGCCTCTAAAATCCAAGTTTTTCAACCAATCAGTACAGGTCCTCAAATCGTCCTCAACTTTTTTTT
>NC_081451.1:9643759-9773320 GCF_007210705.1 Tigriopus californicus
GAGATGGCCAGCCTTAGGATGAGTAAGTACAAAAAACGTTCAAATGAAAAATTCAAACCCCACGAAAAACGACCAACGAATAATTAGAAGCAAATGTTTTCATTTTCTACAACAGACGAACTGACACGTTCCTTGCCGACTTTCCATACAAGGGTGTGAAGAGAGAATGTTGCATGCATTAAGTTTTGTTTTTGTTCATTTTGTTGGGTTTTGTAACACAGCTCATTCAAAGTCACTTGATACTTGAAAATTCAATGGGTGGATAGTGGGGGTTGACCGTGATGTTTGGCTTAGTTCTCCCTCCTCAAAATGCCCAAAATCAGGGTGCTGGACCACATATTTCCTTGAATTTCCTTTATTTGGCATGCCTTATAGCTTGTTAACTAGGTGACCAAGAAAAACAAATGAATCTCGTAATAATTACCTTTCCAGGTGAGAGTTCTTTAAACGCTTGTATCTCTGAGTTAAGGCTTGGACGTTACCCAGAATGACCATCCTATTACCACTTTGGCGAGTTTAGTTTCATACAGGTTAACGTCCAAACCCTTATCTCCGAGTAATGGGCTTTAAAAAAACTGACCTCTGGTGATTTTGGATTGAAGATGTAATCATAATCGGACGAACACTTTTTGAGACATCGCTCAAATTACTAACATGATCAGAGAGGTTACAAACTACCACGAGCGCGGAAATGTCATGAACTATTTGAATGGACAGTCATTTTCATTCTTAATGTTTTTTTTTTATTATCATCCTTTTGAAATTTTACTCCTGTATTTCAAATGCAAATTCATTTCTATAATGACCCATTGATAATTGGAATGTCTTCAACGTTTCTTTTACAGGTGGCAACTTAGATCCTAGAAGTCTTGTCCACCTTCAGTAGAGTCCCCGGAGCCGGATCCCGAAAAATCAACGTCCCAATATTGATCGCCCGACCAATCATCAGTCCAGTATTCATATTCAACAGGGATGTCGCCAGAGGGGCCATCACCAGATCTATCCTCACCTCCGAATTAATTGACTCTGACAAGATTTCTTATTGGGATATCTTTATCCCGGTATGCAACAACGACTGTATTGGAAGGATCATCAGTACTTGCGCGCTTCCATCGCTGCCACCAAAGCGGAGCTACATCGTCATTGCGATTCGCCTTAAACTTGCTTTGGACTCTAGTACTGGCCAGAGCCAAGGTCAAGAGAAGACCGAACAAGACGGAGAACCTCATTGTTCCTTTTTCGAGACAAAAAGACTGAGATTGTCTCACGTAGGTGCAGATCAAAAAATGAGCTCTGAAAATAAGTTGTATTGACTATATGTAGTTGGGGCAAAAGAAATTATCTTCTTTCAGAAAATGTAAAGCAACTTACTGTCTCAATGATTGGAGCTTCCAGAATGGATTCTCAGGCTGGAAATTGGGACTACTTTATATCAAAACAATTGTCAGAGATACACGTGTCCCAATGTCTTACCTTTTTGTCTATTTGCAAAAACTATAGATACAATTCTCAGCTCTGAAAGACTTTCATGAATCATGACCCTTATCTAGATTTGCATCAGCCAAAGAATACTACAAAAATCAAGCTTTTTTCATTATTTGATCCCGAGATGACGATAGTTGGACGATTCGTCAAATATTGAGAAAAAAATAATTGTGAAAGAATATTTGCATCACATCAGGAGATCAACATTTTGCATCTCTCTCCCCCAAAAAGATATCTTATTCCAGGTTCAACATTCGCATGACTACTACTAATGCACAGTACTAAATGCCATTAATTTTGAAAAAATGCACAAGGGGAGGAAAAGGGTATCTAGAATTGACGGCTAGGGGATTCGGGCTATTACAAGAATGTAGCACTGTTCATTTTTGCGTTTAATTCATCTTTCAAAACTTACAGTTTTCGGATGGAAGACAAACTTCCTCAAGCTGCTCATATTCACCTTATTTTTCAGACCTGCCATTTGCAATATCTCCCTAGATGTACTTCTAAGTGGCAAATGAAATAAGTTGACATCAGTTATGTGATAGAAATATTGCTTGGAAATGCAAGTTAAATGCACACTATTTTGATCATCATGGTTTAAAAGGGATTTATTCTCAACAACATTTCTGGCTCAGCCACAATTGGGAAACTTGTATTTGACCTTTACCTATCCAAAACAGCAAAACCATGAAGATCGAGGAACAACAATCAACTAGTTATATTTCCCATCTGAAGTTCATATTCAAGAATGTCTCTTCACTGAGATGATGGTCGGGCCGGATTACTTCTCCCCGATTGGCTAGTTTTACTCACATGTGATAACTTGGATATCGTGCCAGGAGAAGAGAGCATAACTTAAAGATGCTTAATATAGAGGTTATGTTAAGCATCTTTAGCATAACTGCAATCCGTCACCATGGATTAGTTTTGTGGGCATCAGAATTGTTACAATTAGTTCATAATTTTCATGACCACTATTTGTAAATATGAGGACCGAAACAACAAAACGATAAATGGAGGTTTGGGAGATTTTAACCATACCATATGAAGGAAATTATTTGGGATAGTTTACTATATGGGAGTTGGTCTCCCTTCCAAACTAGCCACCCAAATGTCCTTGTTTCATACGTAGAATACGACCATAGCTTTCAACCCCATAGGGGATGCAGTATGTAGTCTCATAATTTTGGGCCAACAAAAAAAGACACTTCAGAAATCATTTCACACATATCTTTTTCAGTGTTATTTGAAGGGAAAATAACGAATACCTGGAGTCAAACCTACGTAGAACGGTATGTGGGTTGACACCTTCATGAATGAAGTATGATGAAACGTTAAGTCATGCCACTGAGGTATTTCGAAACTTGTTTCATATCTGAGTGAAGTTACTAACCCCAAACCTCTTGGACAAATTGGACCATGTTCCTAAAGTTCGTCCTCGCACTTGCCACTTTATCTATAATCCATTATGGCCATTCGTTTCAACTGGTTAAAACAGTCCCTTTTGAAACTCATTGCGCCTTGTTTTGTCAAGCCTCAAGAGATTGCTCGTCTTACCACTTCAACCCAGATATTGTTGATCACAATTGTCTGCTACAATCAAACTTTGCCGAAGATCCTCAAGGGGCTCTTGGTCCATTCATTCATCGTTCTGGGCTGTCAGTATCCAATCCCAAAATGTCGATGTTTCATCCCCCAATGAACATCAGTGTGGAAAAGTAAGCAAAGGCTGCCGGCTTCCACCATTGGATAATGATCAACGGGCGTAAGATATTCTTGGCCAAAGTCTCAAAAGAAACCAACTTCAGGGCTGCCATTCAGCAATGCTTTCTCAAGGGTGGTATCTTGCCCATGGAACGAACGGATGAGTTCATTGAGGCCATGTCCAGTTTGAGCAATGACTCTGTCACCCCTAGATTTACGTCTTTAGCCCGTGAATTGACGGAGGTCAGTGGATTCAGACACCTAACGTGGAACGTCGGATTGAAGGAATGGGGCGAAGACGAAAATGGAACCAGTCACTCCAAATTTCAAAATTGGTCTAAATCAAACTACGACAGTTACTTGTTCCTAATCGACCCCAGTACCAAGCAATTCATCCCTTCGTCGATTAGTGCAACAACTCAAGTCCATTATTGTCAATATGTGGGGGAACACTTGGCCAGAGCAAGACCAGTTACAACCAGTTCCATGCACTCATCTGTTCATAATACCAATGCAGTTGATGGAACGTTAATCTACTGGCACGCCAAATCAGTATTCACCAATGAACCCGATTGGATATCGGTTGATTTAGGATCCAATTTTGCCATTAGAACCGTGATGTGGTTGGGTCGGCCTGATTGTTGTACTGAGAGAAATAAGAATGTTCAGGTTTGGGTGGGCAATCATAATTTGCCCGACCAATCCCTATGGAAAGACGCTGATTTCCAGGCCATGAATTACTGCGGGATGCATCCATATTCAACTCCTAAAAGTATTTTGTCTGGCGTGACGTGCAAATACTTGATGGTGGGTCGATACGTCACCTTGGTGAATCACGACTGGCAACAATTAAATCCGATGCAAATAGGAGAAATCGGAATATTTGAAGAGAGCTGAATCTTGCATTTTTACAAGTTTACTTGACATCAAGTTCAGTGTATAAAAAGACGCTTCTAAATGATTGAGAGCAATGAAAGAAAGACACAGCACGAAACTTGGTCAAATATCAACGAATGACAAGATGTAAATCATAATTAGCCTTCTTTTCTTTTGATAGGCTGCACGACTGCTCAAAATGAACCTTTGAATAAAAACTGATTTTTTATGAAGTTTTCGGGTTAATGGCTTAACATCAATCAAATATGCTGAATCTGCAAAACAAATAAATGTATTAAATTCATATTTTTTTTCTTCGATTTGTTTATAGTTGGATCGAAGGGGTTAGCTTCTCCCCGCCAAGGAAACCGATCACCTCTAAGGGCGTGGTTATAGTCTCAAGGTTTCCTTTGAATAAAGATCAGGGAGAAGAATCGAACCAGGGATCTCTGGTACTGATGGGATCAAATAAATTATCACGGGAGGTTGCGACTAGGGCTACCAATTTACATTTTCAGTGCTATGTGACAAAACTATTGGAATATTGGAAACCCGCTAGTTAGTCACAAAAAGTAACCCTGATTTTTCTTCGTTCAAACCAGGGTTAAACTTTTGGTCAAACCTAACCTTTTACGTTCCGTTGGAAACGGCTAGTGCTTTGACTTTCCTAGCTTTCTAGCATTCCTGATTTTGAAAATTTATTTGATCTCATCACTAAGCACTATTAGATATCGCCATAACTATTACAAAATTAAGGTGTCTAGGGCACGGAGGATTGAATCCACTTTACCTGGGGGGATTTCTTAATCCACGAATTTCTAGAAATATGGACTGTGAATGAACTTCCCGCCAAATCGGCCTGCTCTTGGTCACAGCAACTCTGAGCCACTTTTCGAATTCAAGTAATAAAAATAGAAGCGTAGATCTCTTCCTAGATGTGGTCTTCCATCAATACCTTGAATATCTTGAAATTATGAGCAGCTTGTACTTCAGTTGGAAGTTTATTCCAAACATTCACCACTCTTTAGGGAAAAAAAGTTTCTCCTCATACTCAGTCTCTTCGAGTCTCCCTTCAGATCTTCTTTCTTGGATGTCCTTGTCCTTAAATGTACATTGAACCTTGGTGAACAACGATTGCTGAATATGATTAACCTGTTTTAGAATCCTGTAGCATTGAATCATATCTAGTTTTCACACTTCTTCTTCCTAGAGAGATCCCTGCAACCCTCCAAGTTTGAGAAACAGCACCCTCCAGCAGGGATTTGCTAAACAACTCTGCTAAAGGATAACTTATTACATATGTTGTATTCTAACAATGATGGTTTATTTCTGAGCATTTCCTTCTTACGTGACCAGTTGTACAACAACGTTTAGTGACCAAAACTGAGAGTAACGAATCCCACAACATAACATTACCCTCCTGTAAATTCAAACGATTGGGAGCTCTTCGTTTGAAAAAATATTGTGTAGAGGTAATTGCTTCATTGTTTTGATCTGATAGTCGTTTGAGGTCATACCTAGGACTGGAAACTTCCACTGCTGGCCGATGTTCTTCATTCCGTTCCAGTTTTTCCCTTCGGCCTTCAAGTCCTTCTCCAGGCCATCATTGTCTTCCGACACAAATCTTGGCTCTAACTGATCCAGGTACCTTCTCCATATCTGTCCTCTTGGAACCACTTTGACCGAAATGTTTGTGGGTCCATATTTCTTAACTACCACAACAGGAATCCATCTCGGATTTTGATCACCAGCTGGACCGAAAATTATTGGCATAGCATGGCGTACCCTTTTCAAAACTTGAAATTCTCTTTGATTCATTACGTCTTGTGGACATCTGTACTCGCTCTCTAGCTTGACTTTGTTGAATCCCTGGTGGAACAAGAACATCCACTAATGTTCTAATTTGCCTTCGATTTAACCCTTCAACTCCTGCGTACCGAACCGGAAAGGCAGCTTTTTAACTCAAAGGACCTTAGCTAGGGCTCCCGTCTTTAGCAAAAGAGGGTACATAAGTAAAAATCAAAAATGCTTAACCGAGTGTCGAAACGTGACCCTGCCTTTCTAGGACTAGAACACAGGGTTGCTTCAAGGCTTGTTCTTGATCTTTGATTGCTCGGCAGTATCTTTTTTGGCTAGAGTTGAGAACCCTAACTGAGGTCCTTCAAGCTAAATAGCTGATTCGAATGAGAAGCATAGTGACAAAAATGTCGACCTAGGAGCTCCCGG
Organism: Tigriopus californicus; assembly: GCF_007210705.1. NCBI lineage: Eukaryota > Metazoa > Arthropoda > Copepoda > Harpacticoida > Harpacticidae > Tigriopus > Tigriopus californicus. Next base: position 9,650,054 of record NC_081451.1, read on the forward strand.
TTGGGGATAGAAATGAAATTCACGCTGCCTTCTTACAACATTTCTAGAAAGCTTCAATGCTCTCTCCAGGTGTCACTAATGTAGTTGACAATTTGGGGAGTATTGACTTATGAAATGATTGATCATGGTTGGTGATCTGAGAGTGAACAAACTTCGTTTGTCCTGTCCATAGCTGTTCTATGTAAGGAACCTGTCAAGGCAAATAAATGGTTGACATTCTTTAACACAGATTAACAGGCAGACAGGCTGACACTTGCTCACAAATGCTCTGCGGCCATAACCAGATATCATTAATATCAACTTCTGCATGTTGGTCCACGTCGCTCTTAGTTTGAATGAATTCATATCAAGCTTCCTAAGGTGCTGAGTTCTGACGACAGGGCTTCGATCTTGGCTGGCCAAGACTTGGGAAACCAGGATAGGCGGGCTTCTGTGCAACAAGGCGAAAGGTTACTTTGGCCACGCTTGGCCATCAACGAAGGATCTTTCTCGATCTTACCTTCATTTTAGAGACCTACGAGGTTTCCTAATGTGGAACAAGCGTTCAAGGGATTGGATTTGATATCTTCAATGGCTCCAATCCAGTGTGAGGGGGCGGGACAAGTTGGCCAACTTCGTGACATGGTTCCACAAAATGGTAGTGAGGCCAACCCATGGGCGCACCATTGAGTAGTATTCACAAGACAATTTCCCCCCAGATTTCAGAGGGACAGAGCACGATCACTTCAAATTTGGCCCTTTCAATGTCTCGCAACTGTCGATTCTTAGGGTGACGATGTGTTCAGGGTAAAGCCGTCCTTGCCCCGCCTCATCCTCTGGACGCCTTGAGCCCAACTCATCTTTTAGATCGTATATGGTCAGGTGCGGGCCAGAGCATCCTCTTTTACCCTCTCCTATAAGGTTTTCTCACCCTCCACTTATGATCAGGTTTGTTCACAAGCAGGATTTAAGTTTTGAAGGCCTAGTGAAAGATATGATAGCCCTAGTCCATCGAAGGACAATCAACCCGTAAAAGGGCTTTATTTATGTACATTGGCTTATTTCCAAAAGAGACAGAACAAAGATCAAGGTTACTGAGGAACTAGCTTTAGGCAGGCAGGGCTCGTTCATTTCCATAATAGAAACTTGGCTCCAACCAACTTTTACCCACAATGAACATCCGTTCATCACTTGAGCCAATGTATTTTCATATTGGCTAACGTCCAAGCCCCTAACTCTAAGGTACGAGCTCTAAAAAAAATAGCTTCAGGGGTCTTAGATGAAGAACTAGCCATGGTTAGCTTCAATTTAGTTCGTTGCGATAGAGTACGCCCTGACAATCCTATTTTCCACAAGGGGGCGTATGTCTATATATTTGAAATGACTTGCACATTACTCATGTACACATGTCTCATGGAAAAGCAGAGGTCCTAATTTGTCAAATCCAAGGTCAGTTGTGACAATGTATAGGCCTCCTCTTGTTCAGTAAACTCGTTCTTGTCAGCTCTCAATTTGACAGGAAATGAGTTGGACCGAGAACTTGGCTGGAAGGTTTTTAATTCAGGCGAATTCAATTTTCCGGCTAGCGTTGTAGAGTGGGAGGCTAGTCCAGATGGGTATATTCCCGTATCTAAATCGACGTCTTAGTTTTTTTAAAAGCTGGAGGAATTTGCGATCTTGCGCAATCTCTCTCAGCAACTAGGTGTAGCAAATCGCAATGACCTATAGTTTTTGTGCAAGAGGAAAAGAAAAAGTGGTAGCCAAGTAATGTGCAGTAATTGAATTACAATTACAATTGCAAAGTAATTGTAATCGAAGAAATTTGAAAACAAAGTAGCTTTTGTCCTTTGAACTTCCTTACCGCTACTGGGAATGGCATCCCCAGCAGTTCAAGACGGAAAAATGAATTTATTTTGCTTGATTTCATAGAATTTCTGTTCTACCAACGAATTAGAGATGGGCGGATCTGGCTAGACCGTGAATATAGGGTTGATCAGGAACTTGACAATATTAGAATTTAGATTTTAATGGTCATTTGTCGTCTTATTAAGAATAGGCTTAGTCAGGGTTAATTTCTATGTCCAGACAAAGTTTTGATAAATATACTTTTTATATTTTGAACAGCATGTCAAAAGAAAGGTTGCGATCGAAATGACCTCAAGCGCAATACGAGCCTCATTCATTGGAAAGAACTTGGGAATCGGCCGCCAAGTTGTCCACGATAACCAGGACGACCCTTGAAGTCTCATGTTTAGTTTCAAAAGTGAACTCAACATTGTCAGGTACATTTTTCACCCTCATATCGGAAATATAGTGGTTTGTCGTTCTCTTAGGCACGCCGTCAATCCTGACAATTTTTCAGTAATGAAAAGGATGACTTGCTTTCCATTTGTTATTTCATTGAGTAAGAACTTGGATCGGGCAAATCTTTTGGCACTATTGCATTAATGATGAGCTGCATCTTCTTCCTAGCCCTGGACATGGGTCCAAGGTATTTTATGGTCCTTTGGACTTTGGTTTCCTCCACACCCATGGTGACCCTGATTGATTCGTCTTAATTCGACATTTAAAAGCAATAATCATAGCCGGGATCCACACTGTTTTCTCAGGCTTTGAACCTCTTTCTAATATCATTGACAACTTGTCGGCTAATTCCCAGATTCTTTCCAATGAATGAGGCTCGTATTCCGCGTGAAGTCATTTTTTTCTGGTTTGTTTTTCGCTGGCTTTTCTAACCGCTACAAGGAATGTAATCCCAAGTGCTATTAAAATGAATGGTTGTAATTTCGATCGCAACTTTTCTTTTAAAATTCACCCTCAAAGTTTATCTGAAATTGCTGTGATTTCAATGGTATTTGATTTCATTGTCTAAATGAGGCTATTGGTGCTTCAACCCTCTTCACATTTTCGTAACACTTGTTTTGAAAACAGACACTTAATGACCGCTTGTCATGCTAGGTTTGTATATGGAAATACAAAGAAAATTGTCTGTATTTAGCATTTTCAGATATTCACTTGCTGATCATCTAGAAACACTAGAGGTCCCTGGTGGCTGAAATGTCAGCTCAATGATAAAATCAAACCGATATCTCCCACGCCATCCGAGCAAGGTTTGACTTCCAGACAGGGTAAATAGCCCGTGGATTGGCGCCAGACCGTGTAGGTATTGATTGGGAAAGCTCAGAGATCATGATAGTGACCTTACTTTGGGTCCTGTTGAGCAGGATATCCCCCTCAGATCGATCTCAAAGGCCAAGCTCATAATCAACATCAACTCTAACATGAAAACAGTCCAGGCATCGGTCAACTCACGTAACCCCTAGGCTCTTGAAGACATCCCTCCACCGTTGCTCGTATTACGAAAACCATGTGTTACCATTTTCAGCCTTGGTTGAACGATTCAAGTACGTTCCTTGGGGCAAACATTGTAAGACAGACCATGGAGTAATGGAGTGGAAAGCTCGGTCGAAGATCGAACGTCTTCTAGCGAGGTTTGGTAGATCGATGCTTTACCTCCTAATCAGATGCATTCCCCACTGAGAGAGTGTTCAATGTGCTCAATGAATTCCATCTTCATGTTCAGGTACTTGATTAGGAGGTAACGCAAAACTGAAACGTCTTCTAGCGAGGTTTCAGAGAGCTTTCCACTCCACTACTACCGTACTCCATAGAGAGACAAACGGATCCCTTGAAAATTTCATCCGGCGTTGTCAACAAACGGATGTCAGGTTCGTTGTCGGACGACAAGGGTTGCCAAAGAAGACTTCAGCTTGGCGTTGACATAAGATAAAAGTAAATAGCACATTCGATAACATCAAATACACGTAAACCATGATTTGGGCAATTTTTTCAAAGCTCTGCTAAGTATTTACATTTGCTTCACCGATCGGGCCAATCTTGACCAATCCAAAATGGCCTCACTTGAAATTCATTTTTGAAGTTGGGTGATCTACTCGGACTTTCCGTCGTTATCTGAAAACACTTCTTGAATTGCTCCAAATTCAAACGAAAAAGCAAGAAAAAAAACCACCGCAGCAAGACTCTACATGGCATTGCCACTCCTTTTGAAAAAATCTTGGAGGCTGCGCCAGTCAGGGGTACTCTTCTACTAGAGAGCCCTAGGCTGAACAACGAGATCTTGGACACGCACAAACCGATTCTAACTCCGGAAGCCATCAGAGCAAAACTGGAGGGTTGCAAAGTGCTTTCAAAACTGGACTTTACCCAGTCATTAAATCAGTTGGCTGAGGAATCTCGGCACCTAACTGTGTTTGGATCAAATGGCAAACTCTACCGTTACAAGAGGATGTCTATGGGGCTAAAACCAGCATCGGGCGAGCCAGAAGATTTTTGCAGACATCCGTAATGTCCATAAAATCAACAACGACATGATAATCGCGGCGGACACAAAAGAATCCCAAAATGACGCCTTAGAACAGTTTCTTGACAGAGTAAAGGAATGTGGCATGACCCCTAACCCGAAGAAGTGGGTCATTGGGGCAAGGATGATAAATGGGGCATGCGGGTGTCCAAATCTGAAATATAGCCAGATCCCAAAAAGGCAGAGCCTTAGAGCAAGCATCAAAACCAAGCAACGAATACGAAATACACTCCTTCCTGTGCAAGGTACAGGCCAACCAAGACTTCATCGCTTCCTTCTCAAACCAGACTCAGAGGCTTTGTAAAGACTAGTGCCCTGTATTAGAAGAGTACGACAGTGAGTTCAGCGCACCGTTGCGGTGAAATTTTGAACCTTCAATTCCGTTCCAAAACAATGAGTTTAAATGCGTCCCAGATCCAAACCAAACGCATCTTGTTAAATGTTTATCGCTTATTGGTTAGTTATAAGGCTGAAGTTACTCTTTAGGCATCATTACTTGCAATCACAGCAACATCAAATTCAGATTATGCACTTTTTCCCCGGAAAATGGACAAAGTGGCGCATAAAGTGGTGTTTAAAACATTAACTTACGTTTAAGGATGTCTGAAATGCAACTTCAACCTTGAAACTAACCTTTAAAGCAATAACATTAAGAAAAACGAGTTTGGTGTGGGACTGGGACGCATATAAACTTGGTGTTTTGGAACAGAATTGAAGGTTCAAAATTCTGCCGCAGTGGTGCGCTGAACTCACTGTCGTACTCTTCTAATACAGGGCACTAGTAAAGACTAGAGGCCAGTCAAAATGTTTTTTTTTGCCATCGAGTGTGTAATCCAGAAGGGTATCAAAACTAGTTTTCATTATAGTAGAGACTCCTTACCACAAGTCTCTTGACCAGTGGCAATGATATCCCGAGCCACGCCCCCAATAGAGCAACGGTACCCGCAACTAGGTTTGGAGGCCTTAACAATTGATTTTTGTCTTTTGCTGATGGGAAATACCATCGTGTTGAAAACACTGCAAAAACAGTGTCCGTTTGTAAACGTTAATCACCAATCTGGCTGTGGCAGCTGGGATCGAGTTGACAGCTTGTAGTGTGAGAGGTTGCGTGAGCCACACTGAAAGCCCAACTTGAAATTGTTGAAATTGCCAAACTCCATTTTCAAGGTGGTAATCTTGAGTAAGGTTACGGGGAGTCACATGCAGGTAATGGCGCTGTCGGCCTGGAAGAATGCAAGCCTTTGCTCTGGTCTACACTGGTTAGCCACGATTGGATGTCTGTCCTCCTGCTTGATGGGAATGGAAGGAGGAGCCAGTCCTGGACTTTGAGCGAGCAATGAGAACTTTCTTCCAGAAGCGTGACTGCTCGCCATTGCGTTATCATCAACGCTGCTTTATTTCTTGGTGTTTTGTTCAATGAGACCTTTAACATGTGGCTTATTCTTTGAAATTGCTTAAAACTAGATTGAGCCTCGCACGGCCCCCAAATGTTCGATTTTTCACTGAGGATAGTGCAACAGAGTTACTAATTTGGCTCGGAGGTTTGACACTTTGAACGGCCACCCTGCTGTCATCCCGCTTCTGCGTCTCCTCGTCCATGGCCAAGCCCAGTTAGTTAACAGCCAGTATGATTGATGCCTTGCCTGAGCCATCCTCTTAATGAACATAAAAAATGCCACAACCAGGGACAGCTGGGCTAACCCACAGATCATATAACGACTAGATGTCGCATTGGCCCGACCTCAATGCAGAGGAAAATGAATTTTAAGTCAACAACTCAGTACACCAAAAAAGAGGAGGGTGACTGCGTGATCAGTAGTAACGACCTACAATCGCTGGGCCTTCAACGAACGCTATCAGTGACAAGCTCACTCTGAATCTGGCCACGCTGGCGGATGAAAAAGCATGAGTCACTGTACACCAAAATTTGTGTACCAGCTGATGAAGGCAAACGTTCGCATTTTTCCTCGCGCTATGCGAGGTCTAGTCATTATATGGTCTGTGGGCTAACCCCAGCTGGGGTACTGTCCATGCCACAACGTAATGACTGTACTGTCAAACCATCAAGTTCAGCTCAGTTTGAGCCTGCCGCTTGCCTTTTTATTTTACGTTTCAGCTTGACTCATTAGTTTTGTGCCGGACTTAGCCGAGTTGGATAGTTGACACACTGGCATAACATCCCAATCTTGCCGGACCCGCACAATTGGTGCGAGGGTCACTCAAAGTACGTACTGGACGTTGGGCATCCTCCCATACCGGTCTGTTAGCCTTGCCCTCTTTTTACACCACGCATTCACTCTTCCAGGTTAACAGCGCCGTCTCTTGCATTTGACGACGCGTAACGTTAGGCAAAATTGCCTCGAAAGGTAAAGAGCTTCTTATCTTCTTCCCAGTTTTTGAAAAATCAGTGTGACTCACTCAAGCCCTAAAAATACAAGCTGTCAACTCGATCCCAGCTGCCACAGCCAGATTGGTGATTAACGTTTACAGGAAAAACAGTTTCACTTAATCATAGATTATCATGCCTGGGGGGCCTTAGACAAAATATGGTCAACAATGATGTTATTTTGACTCTCAATTGACGTAGATTAGTGAAGTACCTGAGTTCAGGCGAATTTTTTTGCCGTCATGGCCACTTCTTGACTCCAGCGTAACCAGGGTTCAAATAAATTTGATAGCCAAAGCCAGCCTGACTTTTCATTGGTATTTAGTTATTGGGCATGGACATGGTTTAACCATGAAATGAAGTTGAAAGTAATTACAAGCATTTCCACAATAATGGAGTTCAAAATAATTGACATTTGGTAGCTTTCCTTTAATGAAGTGTATATATTAAACCTTATCATTAGCCTCCTCATCTGAAAAGAGTAACCCTGAATTAGCAATTTCAACGCAAGTAGGAGGAGTCAAAAATTCCAGCCCATTTCATCACTTAATGCCAAACTGTTGACCCAGCCGATCTGACCAAGACTAACCCAGCCTTAAGACATAATACAGGCTGAATTGGCGTTGCTACTTTGTCGTTTCTCCCTTGTGGGTCACCCAAGAAAGGGAATCTGTGACTAAGTGGAGTCCATCTCTTTTTTTTAGAAGTCCGTGGTTGAACCAAGTGCGATCCCTCTTTTAATACCCGAGTCTACAACCTTCTCCTCTGCCAGTTATAGTTCGTTTATTTATTTACTTTTTATTATCTTTATATGATATTTGGTCCACCAACGAATTTGAGTTGGCAGACCGAGCTAGTCCTTGAATGTAGGGTTGATCTGGAATGCTATCTAAAAAATTGTCCAAGTCTGACTTGAAAGATGAAACCGGATCAACAAGGCCTACGTATTCCTTACGGATATTAGAGGGAAGCAAGTTAAACAATGAAGTAGCCTGAGAAAGACGAGATGTCGACTTCATTGTTCGAACTAGCCTGGATTCTTGAAGGTTTGAAGGTACTCTCAAAACTCACATTAAGCCTTTACAGTCACTAGAATTGACCCTAAATCCTGGGTTAGGACACAAAGCTCATAGACGCTTTTGAAGACGTACAGTATCAGATACCTTTCATACCTTCTCTGAACACAGTACAGTCCTAACTTTTGTAGTCTCTTCCAATACGAGAGCTCTTTCATTCCTGTGATGTTCCTAATTGATAAATAAATAAACTTTATTGCGACTCTTGGTCATGTCAGATTGTAAAATGTATAAAACTGTATGCATAAATATCATATACAAAAATCAATTAATAAAAGAATAAAATGGTCAAAACTGATGAAATAGTTGACTAGAGTTTGATATCACACTGTGTTTAACTACAAATTGGTTCAGTGCACATGAAAAAAGTAAAGAGGGAAATTGCAGATAGTACATAAACAGGTGGGGAGAGATAAATGATGAAAATCTTGGTTATTGCAGTAGAGTGGGTGGGTCAGATTGAACAGATCTTTTGTCAGCTCCTGTTGTTGATGGCATTGGGTTGGGGGCCAGACAAAGGTGCTGACCGCCAATACTCCGAGGGGATGTCGGGCCAAGGACAATAAGGTGTTATTAAGTCCTTGACCGGGAAGGACAACTTGTGTCCGGACATTACCTCCGGAAAGGTCAGGTTCCCAACACTATTGGACACTAACCTTGCCAGCCTAATAGTGAGGGGCTCGGTTTCGCATAGAAAATGCGTCCATGCATTGTTTGGCATATTGGGGCAACACAGGTATCGTTTGAGGAACTTAGTGAACGTGGCATCAGTGGATTTGTGGGCGGATTGGGCGGAGTTTGGAAGCCACAGGTGAAGGCCGTAGAGGAAAACTGGGTTGATGTAGGTCCGGAAAAGTTGAAGAACTATTGGAAGGGGAAGATTCTTGATGGTTATTCTTACTGCACATGTATCTGATCCTGGCCTTGGCTTTGACTATTGATGATTTAGGATGGTTGGTGAAGGAGAGTTGAATGGAGAATGTGAAACCGACATGATTAAAATTATTGACGATTTCAACCGGACTATGGTGGATATGGAAGGAGGTGGGAGGCAGACGGCCTTTATGGAAAACCATGGCCTTCGTCTTGATGTTATTGACTTGAAGGCCGTTCTCTTGGCAATAACCGTGGAGTGCATTGATGGCATTTTGCTATTCCACGGCTGAATCAGCCTAGAGAACCAGGTTGTCTGCATATTGGAGATATTGAACAGAAATGAAATTTAACATATGAAACATCTTTGGACTTGTTCGACCTTTTGCAAACCTACTGAACTCATTGGAGCCCAAATGGGCGAGGCATATTCAAGATGTGGTTGAACAATCGACTTGTACAGAGTTAGCATCGTGATGCTATCTCTAGCATGCGATATATCCAACCACACATTTGAAAAGCTTTGCCAACCTTCAACTGGATATGCTCATCGAACTTTCCATCATTTTGAAACTACACATAAATCTTTCATAGATGAGGCCTGCTCGATAACTTTACCTCCATTATCTGTGAGTGGGGTTTTCAAAGGAGTTGTCCCAAAGGTTTTGGATCATAACACCAGCTCGCATGCATTGTTACAATGAGTTAGGGTTTGCACATTAATTATGTAAAGAAATAGCTCTCTTTTGTCATGATTTAATTGCGGTTTTTTCAACGTACTTTTTGTGAAGAAAGTTGGAGTAACGTGCCAAATCATCAAAAGAGGAACTGATGATGCCTATCATGATGCCTATTTGTTAAACTCTGTTTTAAATGAAGACAAAAGTTGGGAAACCGAGTTGAGCCACAGTTAAGCAACCCCGCCGGATTCGGTCTGAGCAGAGGCATGGCCCCGGTCGAGCTTGAGCTTGCTTAAACACGACGTACTCCATGGCTTAAATGATAGCTTTGTGTTTCGAACTGGACTGCGCCAGAGCCTAAGCCAACTCGAGGTTGCTTGTGCTGGACCATGGAGTACTTCTGTAATCCAAGGTCGATTTTGAGCTGGGCTGCCCAGAGTCCAGACCCAGTTTGAGGTGGCTCGGGTCAAATAGCATTTGGCATTTCGGTCAGGGCTGAGCTCTGGGCTAGATCAGACGTCGAAATGTTGCAGAGTTTCGAGCTGCACTCCAGCCCACAACGTCTCTAGTGGGAGTGTCTGTGTCAGACACCATCTCTGGATCAAATTATGGACGATGCATGTTAGAGTAGTATGCTTTGGCTGATGCAAATCTAGATAAGAGTCAGGAAAGCTTGTGAGAGCTGAGAGTCGTATCTATAGTTTTTGCAAATAAACAAAAAAGGTAATACAGTGGTATACATAGGTACATACAAAGGTAATAAACGTGTATCTCTGAAAATTGTTTTGATATAAAGAAGGTCCCAATTTCCAGCATGAGACTCAGTTCTGGAAGCTCCAATCATTGAGACAGTAAGTTGCTTTTCATTTTCTGAACAAAGAGATGTTTTTTGCCTTAACTACCTATTTTCCATAACATTTATTTTCAGAGCTCACTTTTTGATCTGCACCTACGTGAGACAATCTCAGTCTTTTTGTCTCGAAAAAGGAACAATGAGGTTCTCTGTCTTGTTCGGTCTTCTCTTGACTTTGGCTCTGGCCAGTACTGGAGTCCACAGCAAGTTTAAGGCGAATCGCAATCATGATCTTTCTAGGGCATTTTATCATACTGGTGGTGCTTCTGACAAGGGCAAGACTGCTGATGATCCTTCCACTACAGTCGTTGTTGGATACCCGGATAAAGATGTCCAAACAAGAAATCTTGTCAGAGTCGATGGATCCGGGGGTGAGGATAGATCTGGTGATAGCCCCTCTGGCGATTTCCCTGTTGAATATGAATACTGGACTGATGATTGGTTGGGCGATCAATATTGGGACGTTGATTTTTCGGGCTCCGGCTCCGGGGACTCCACTGAAGGTGGACAAGACTTCTAGGATCTAAGTTGCCAACTGTAAAAGAAACGTTGAAGACATTCCAATGGGTCATTATGGAAATGAATTTGCATTTGAAATACAGGAGTAAAATTTCAAAAGGATGATAATAAAAAAAACATTAGGAATGAAAATGACTGTCCATTCAAATAGTCCATGACATTTCCGCGCTCCTGGTAGTTTGTAACCTCTCTGATCATGTTAGTAATTTGAGCGATGTCTCAAAAAGTGTTCGTCCGATTATGATTACATCTTCAATCCAAAATCACCAGAGGTCAGTTTTTTTAAAGCCCATTACTCGGAGTTATGGGTTTGGACGTTAACCTGTATGAAACTAAACTCGCCAAAGTGGTAATTGGATGGTCATTCTGGGTAACGTCCAAGCCTTAACTCAGAGGTACGAGCGTTTAAAGAACTCTCACCTGGAAAGGTAATTATTACGAGATTCATTTGTTTTTCTTGGTCACCTAGTTAACAAGCTATAAGGCATGCCAAATAAAGGAAATTCAAGGAAATATGTGGTCCAGCACCCTGATTTTGGGCATTTTGAGGAGGGAGAACTAAGCCAAACGTCACGGTCAATCCCCACTATCCACCCACTGAATTTTCAAGTATCAAGTGACTTTGAATGAGCTGTGTTACAAAACCCAACAAAATGAACAAAAACAAAAACTTAATGCATGCAACATTTTCTCTTCACACCTTTGTATGGAAAGTCGGCAAGGTTCGTCTGTTGTAGAAAATGAATAAGTATGCGTCTAATTATTCGTTGGTCGTTTTTCGTGGGATTTGAATTTTTCATTTGAACGTTTTTTGTACCTATCAATCCTAAGGCTGGCCATCTCTCGTAAGGTGTCTGTTACGAATCGCTGGCCTTTTAACCTGTTTCTTTTTGTTCGTGAAAAGTCAAATATTATGCGTTTGATGGGGAAAAGATGGCGTCTATTGTTTCTTCCAGTCGTTGTGGAAGATGCGGTTTTAGGGTCCAAACTGCCCTGCGCAACATCAAACCTGTCGTAATTGTGGGAGGGATGGTCAGGTGTTTGTCGAAAAGGTCCAGCGATTTCCCAAACCTGCCTGTGTCTGAAAGTGTTTGCACTACAAGAGTAGATGTGTCGAGCATAAAGGTGCAAAATATTCGTTCAAGTGCCACCCCCACAGTTAAGATCCAAGTGTGTAATCAGTACGGTGACACGCCCTACGATACGGTTGAATCAGTTGGGCTTCCCGACACTGGAGCAACCCATTACCGACCAGTTTGCTGCATTGCCACAAAGTCAAGATTGACTCTTCAAAAAAGGCTCTAATTTGAGCCGCCGATGGCACATTTCTCAAGTGTCATGAAGTTGTTGATTTTCACTTAAAACTATGGTGCCCGTATAAATGCCTATGCTAGCCCCAACACCGAAATCAGGTTGTTGTTGGTCAACCATGATTGATTTGCAATTGATGCCAAGTACGTTCCCATACTGTGGAGATGACGTTTCGCAAATCTGTGATCCGAGTTTTTTGTTCCTGCTGGTTTGGAAACTTGACAGAAGAAAGATGTCTCACTCCAAGAAGACAAATGTCAGCTATAGTAAATAGTTCCTCAATCAATGTGTGGAAAGAATATTCGATTTGGGGGGAGGTGTGATGTGCCTGTTTATTTGCCTCTGTCCAACCATTTCATGCTCACTTCATGTTCTCTCTTGATTCCCTCAAGCATTGACCAAGTCTCCGTTGGGATTTCATTCTGCTACTCATGTGTGCATATCGGCTAAAGAGAATGAAGAAGATTGAAGAATACGTATTCCATCACTACCTGTAATACTTAAACAATTTAAAAGTAAAATATGGTCTACTTTGTCAAAGGCTTGAGCAAAGTCCAAGTCAATAACATTTACGCATTCATTGCGTTGGTTCAGTCATGGTTCAGTGCACACGGGAAAATTGAAGAGTGAAGTCACAGGCAATGCAAAAACAAGTAGGTGGAGGTGAAAATGGAAGCGAAAATGGTTCGTGCAGAAAAGTTGGTGGCCAGATTGAGCACATACTTTTTCAGCTTCTGTTATTGATGTAATTTGGCTGGGAGTCGGAGAAACATGTGTGACACCGATACTTTGAAGGGATTTTGAGCCAAGGAAAATGCTGTTGGTTTTGACCAAAACTTTGTACTTAGAATGTGAAATGTCTTGAAAAATAGGTGGCTCACTCCCAAAATAGGATGGCCGAGATGGTCTGCTACAAGTGCCCTCTCATTGACCAATGATCAGCTTTTTGTCAGGAGCAAAAAGTTGTTTGTAAAGTAAACTAGGCGTAAATTTTGCGACTGCATGCCTCGTGATCTGAGATTTTTTTCATTTTAAATTGCATATTTTGGATTAAAGAACGTAAGAAAGTGCATATTTTGACCAGCTTTCATGCAAATGTTTGGCACAGAACAAAGCTTTTAATGCATATTTAATGCATATTTTGGACATCTCAAGTCGTCAAGTTACAATCATGAGATGTTTTCAGCTCACAATATGACCTTTTCTCTTTGCAAGTGGTCTGGATGAAAAGCTTCACCTAGATGTTATCTTAAATCAAATAGTGTGTTTAAGGACAAAGGATATGTTGTTTGAGGAAAAAATGGTGTCGCAATCTTTTCTTTTCAGGTCTCCTCAGTTTTTTCATGCGTTGTTCCGTCCACCAGCCAGGGTGAAAGGTCCTGACTTATTGAATTCCCGTGGTGAACGGAAACATGGAAGTCTTGACCCAAGCACTAGGTAAAAATACCTCGATAGCTCTCAAAGATGGAGAGCACCTATGTAGTACATGGGCTTCAATTTCTTAGACCTATCTGAGGGCCTCTGGTTAAAACCCTGATCAGGGCACACAATCATCAATTGACTATGGATACAAATCGCTAACTAACTGTACTCCCCACGGTTACAAATCAATCTCGGTTGTCTGGTGGTACTCCATGGTTTGGCATACACCTGGCCATGAACCACTGGAATATGGACGGGGATGGTAAGGTTGAAAATTAGCAACTCCAATTCTAGTCAATGCATTAAATACTTCGTCAAATAAGGCTGGCCCCAGATCCCTGCGATGATGTATTTCAAATGTCAGCTCAATCAAACGACTGGGTCCAAAGTTATTCCCTCTCAAAGTGCAGTACATAACAGAGCACAGAATGAATGACTTAGCCCTCTTCTGGTAATCAATTATCACAAGAGGACTAGTTCGTTCATTCATTGAAGAGCTTTGTAGTGCGTTTTAAGACGGCATAACTTTTGATCCAATCGTTCGATCAACCTGAAAATTGAAATGAGTAATTGTTGTAGCCTAGGATCATTCTCATTTGAAGAAGAACATAATGCGTTAACTCAATCGCGAAAAGCTTATTCCCAAACCAAGCGTCCCCGTCCATATTCCAGTTGTTCATGGCCTGGCCAATCTTCAAGTGCGTCCGTCAAGTCCTCGAAAATCCAAGCTAGTTCAATTAACCCTTCAACTTCTGTGTACTGAACTGGAAAGGCAGCTTTTTAACTCAAAGGACCTTAGTTAGGGCTCCCGTCTTTAGCAAAAGAGGGTACATAAGTAAAAATCAAAAATGCTTAACCGAGTGTCGACACGTGACCCTGCCTTTCTAGGGTTCGAAGAAAGGGTCGCTTCAAGACTCGTTCTTGATCTTTGATTGCTCGGCAGTGCCTCTTTTTTGCTCAAGTCGAGAACCCTAATTGAGGTCCTTCAAGCTAAATAGCTCATTCGCATGAGAAGCATACTGACGAAAATGTCGACCTAGGAGCTCCCCGGGTTAATGAAGTCCACCTCTCTTCTTTTTCGGACTCCTTTATTCTTTAACGTGCTTCCTTCTAATATTCGTAAGGAATGCGTACGTAATGTTGATCCGGTAACATAATTCAAGTCAGATTTCAGCAAAATATTAAACAAAATTTTCTTTTACTATGCACGAGACCCTAGACAAAGCATCATCAGCATCATCAAATGCTCGTCACCCTTCCAGACAGGGAAGGGGGTCTTGGCTCACAAAAAAAAACGGAAAGCAGGTGTTTATATTATTTCAGCTATGACATTTCTTAGTTTGAAGCGTCGCTAATGGAGACGTTTAGGCAAGCTCTGGTAGGTTCGTTTGTTTGCTGGTACCAGTGTCAGTGATGCAAGTTTGGGCTTCAAGCACGTTTTTGAGAAGCTGACCCTTCTTTCACGTTGCTATATGAGGAAGGTCAGCGTCGTTAAAACTAGTTACCTTGTAGTTCAACCTCATGTTTAGCATACACCTTTGAAGTTTGGCGTGTCACTTTGCTTTACGGTGGGCTGCTTTGGCTTTGATGTGCCATTTTCATATCATTGTGAAATGATTATTCAATAAATTGGTTACTGCTTGCTGGTTCAAGTGGAAGATCGTTTATTCTGTAGTAATACCATTGCAATTTTTTATGCAATTGCCACTGATTCTCTTTTACCAGACACTTTAAATTTGTCCAACCCTTGCGGGAGCCAATCCGGTGACGCAACCAGAGTTATTGAAGAAGTATAACAGATGTGTCTTTTATTCAGCATTGATTGCACAATACGCACATTTGTACCATTAAAATACAAAATCATGATAAATCAAAGATAAAGAAATTAGCAATTCCAATGTGAATTTATCATTGAAACTTCCCTTTCAGTTGAAGTGAATTTAGCGGATTAGTTCACCTACCCAATCCTTATGAATACGAGAGGGAAGCAATATTAAACAATAAAAGAGCCCAAAAGAGGGCTTTTCTGAACGGCACAAGGAATGTAATTCCCAGTACTGTCAAAATGAAAGGTTATGATTTATCTATTTATTACCTTTCAACCTTTATATGACTTTTGGTCTACCGACAAATTTGAGTAGGCAGAACGAGCCAGTCCTTTAAAGAACCTGCAACTAGTAATTTAAGTAGCTCGGAGCAACGAATGCCTTTGAAACTCAATTTTCGGTTGAACAGTAATTCAGATCGCCCTTAAAAACGGGCCCCAGTATCAGAAAAAACCGTTTGGTGCGATTTCCTACTTGACAGGTATTAGTTTTCCCAGGTTTTAGGGCCCTTACTTGCAACGTCAGACAGCCGAAAGAAAACGGGAAAACGCCCTCTAAAGGGCAGAACGCAAATTATTTTTCGTACAACGTAAGAGGCCTATGAATGAAATACTTGTATATGCAAGATAAAAAAGCATGTATGGGACTGACCTGAAAACATCAAATATCTTCTTTTAAACCCCCGTCTGGGCAGTACTGGTGTGCCTTATATCGTTGTAGGCACACTAGTTCCATCAGTAAATACCAGTCTAGGATTAACAACATTCTCGCACTCAAAATTTGTTTGAGGAATTTGATTTGACATTTTAGTGATAGATGA
Source organism: Tigriopus californicus (assembly GCF_007210705.1). NCBI lineage: Eukaryota > Metazoa > Arthropoda > Copepoda > Harpacticoida > Harpacticidae > Tigriopus > Tigriopus californicus. The sequence continues at coordinate 9,666,180 of NC_081451.1, forward strand.
TCCTGATGTGATGCAAATATTCTTTGACAATTCTTTTTTTTCTCAATATTTGACGAATTGTCCATCTATCGACATCTCGGGATCAAATAATGGAAGATGCTTGATTTTTGTAGTATTCTTTGGCTGATGCAAATCTAGATAAGGGTCATGATTCATGAAAGTCTGTCAGAGCTGAGAATTGTATCTATAGTTTTTACAAATAGACAAAAAGGTAATACATTAGGACACGTGTATCTCTGACAATTGTTTTGATATAAAGAAGGTCCCAATTTCCAGCCTGAGAATCCATTCTGGAAGCTCCAGTCATTGAGACAGTAAGTTGCTTCCCATTTTCTGAACGAAGATATTTTTTTGCCTCAACTACATATAGTCAATACAACTTATTTTCAGAGCTCACTTTTTGATCTGCACCTACGTAAGACAATCTCGGTCTTTTCGTCCCGAAAAAGTAACAATGAGGTTCCCTGTGTTGTTCGGTCTTCTCTTGACTTTGGCTCTGGCCAGTACTGGAGTCCACAGCAGGCAAATTGATATGTCTTATGCGAATTACGCTGCTGGCGATTTTGATGATAGGTTGGACGGACCCTCTGGTGATGGCCCTTCAGTCTATTTCCCTACTGTCGAGGAATACTGGACTGATAATGCATCTGGTGATGAGAGTCTTCTCAGAGTCGATGGATCCGGGGGTGAGGATAGATCTGGTGATGGCCCCTCTGGCGATTTCCCTGTTGAATATGAATACTGGACTGATGATTGGTGGGGCGATCTCCGGCTCCACGGACTCCATTGATGGTGAACAAGACTTCTAGGATATAGGTTGCCTCTTGTAAAAGAGACCGTGAAGACATTCCAATTATCAATGGGTCACTATAGAAATGATTTTGCAATTGAAATATATGAAAATTGTTGAACTTCTAAACGTTCTACGGTCGGAGAGGAATTACTACACGCAGATGGTTCCAAGCATAGACTCAATTTATTATCGGGAAAAAGTAAAATACATAAACTAGGTCATGAGCACACTTACTCTAATTCAAATCATCGGATGCGACGGAAATACAGGAGAGGGTCGCACCAAACCTATTGATAAATGCTATTCGATATTCAACAAAAATTTCAAAAAAAAACAGACAGACTCCAGTGCGTTTTGCGATTGCAAATTTATGGAAGGGTAAGCCGGGATAGTATGATGATGTCAGAACTGCAACAAATTGTCATGTTCTTGAATTTTGTGACACATTGAACCCGGTAATTGACACTTATGTTAGAGACTCGATTGAAGTCAAACCAGACCCGGCATTAGAAAGTGAGCCCGAGACCATTAAGAGGGACCTTGTGAAGAGGGGCTTGGGGCTCCAGAGCCTTGTTTGTGGTCGACCTGATGAAAATCGCTTGAAGTAGCCTATGTTCATTTTTGGTGATAATGTGACTTGTCTTTTTTTTGAAGCCAAAGTAATCTGCAGTAGTGCGAAGGAAAGATTAAAATGACCCAGGACTTGCATTGCGGTCAAGGACTTGTGTGTGGCATCGGGTCAATTAATTTTCGTCGGCTCCATGGGAGTGACTTGTTCTAATGGAGATGTTAGGAACGTCAAGGCTTTTCTTAAGGACACAAAGTCAATTTTCTATTTGCCATGGCTTTTCGTCATTTTTCGCACCTCAATTGACCAAAATTCCAGATCAACCCTACATTCAAGGGCTAACCAGATCTGCCAACTATAATGCGTGTGTGGATGAGATATTGTATGGATGGTGTTGGTTTTGACCAAAAAATTGTGATTAGAATGTGAAATGTCTTGAAAAATAGGTGGCTCACTCCCAAAATAGGATGTCCGAGATGGTCTGCTGCAAGTGCATTCACCAATAATCAGCTTTTTGTTAGGATCAAAAATTTGTTTGTGAAGTAACCTTGGCGTAAATTTTGCGACTGCATGCCTCGAGATTTTTTCATTTTAGATTGCATATTTTGGATTAAAGAACATAAGAAGGTGCATATTTTGACCAGCTTTCATGCAAATGTTTGCCACAAAACAAAGCTTTTATTGCATATTTTGGCCGTCTCAAGTCATCAATGTTACAATCATCAGATGTGGTCAGCTCAAAATATGACCTTTTCTGTTTGCAAGTGGTCTGGATCAAAAGCTTCACCTAGATGTTATCTTAGAACAAATAGTGTGTTTAAAGACAAAGGATATGTTGTTAGAGGAAAAAATGGTGTCGCAATCTTTTCTTTTCAGGTCTCCTCAGTTTTTTCATGCGTTGTTCCGTCCACCAGCCAGGGGTGAAAGGTCCTGACTTATTGAATTCCCGTGGTGAACGGAAACATGTAACTCTTGACCCAAGCACTAGGTAAAAATACCTCGATAGCTCTCAAAGATGGAGAGCACCTAGTCCATGGGCTTCAATTTTTTAGACCTATCTTAAGGCCTCCGGTTAAAACCCTGATCAGGGCATACAATTATCAATTGACTATGGATACAAATCACTAACTAACCGTACTCCCCACGGTTACAAATCAATCTCGGTTGTCTGGTGGTACTCCATGGTTTGGCATACACCTGGCCATGAACCACTGGAATATGGACGGGGATGGTAAGGTTGAAAATTAGCAACTCCAATTCGAGTGGCAAATTCAAATGCTGGCTTTAAAATTAACATTTAAAAAACAAGCCAATTCCAACAGCCAAGGAACTTGTTCAGAAGTGTTTTAGAAACCAAAGGCTATCATCAATTTGATGGGTGCTTTAAATCTTAGCATAATTTCTTTTGAAGGGCGGTTTCGACTCTCCAAACCGTGACCAGCAAACAAACGAACCTGCCAGAGCTTGCCTAAACGTCCCCATTAGCGACGCTTTAAAGTAAGAAATCTCATAGGTGGAATAATATAAACTCCTACATTCCTTTTTTATGAGCCCAGACCACATTGCCTGTCTGGAAGGATGACGAGCATTTGATGATGATGATGATGATGATGATGCTTTATCTAGGGTCTCGTGCATAGTAAAAGAAAAAAATGTTTAATATTCTGCTGAAATCTGACTTGAATTATGTTACCGGATCAACATTACGTACGCATTCCTTACGAATATTAAAGGGAAGCACGTTCAAGAATGAAGGAGTCCGAAAAAGAAGAGAGGTGGACTTCAGTAATTGAACAAGCTTGGATTTTCGAGGGCTTGACGGACGCACTTGAAGATTGGCCCATGTGTGCTTGGAAAATGGTTAACGTATTGTAGTGACACGTCCGTTTCCTAGAACTCCGGAAACCGGTTCCAGAGATTATTCCAGAATAATCTAGATTAGAATACGAGAACGTTCTGGGATAAAATAATAACAAAGAAGACGGGTTTGATCAGATATCACGTGATGGAAGTGCCGAGATCCAGCTTGCAAAAATACACCAATCAGCAAGCTGGAAGTTTCTCAATTCTCTGAACTGAGATCACTATCCGACCCATTAATATATGACTCTATGTTTTGTTTATGAACCCTTACCAATACCGCTAATATTCAGTTCTATCTAAGACTTTCCGTGTAACTAAAGAGTTAGGAGTGTTCAAAGGTCGCCATTTTGTTTGTCTTGGAAGTGGAGTCAAGCTCCGAAACATTTTAGTTTCATTCAGTGTATAGAAGCTCTGAACAATGCAAATTTCTTTACTTCAAAATCTTGCCTTTCCCTTTTTGTCAAACATTTTACCAAGGTTTTCTTGATCTGTCCATTGTCACAATTTATAGGCACCCCCTCTTAAATATGCTCGTTCTCGACAGCTCTCAAATTCACGGGAAAAGAGCTGGATGGCGCACTTCGATCGAAGTTTTTCTTTTTTAGGGGATTTAGGATGAGTTTACGATTCAGTGCAATCTCTCCCATTATGTTGGTGTAGCCACCCGAGCAAATAACATTCTGGACTTGGTCTTTTCCAATGACCCTGATTGAATCCAGTATGCCCATATGCTACCTAGTAATCTGTCAGATCATCATTTTCTTGAGCTAGGGTAGACCATTACTCAGAACTCGGGGTTACAAATTAATGAATTAGTTTCAGCTTTTGAGGAAGTTTGCTCCACTCTAGCAATCCGTGAATGTGTTCTGAAAGGTAGGACGCAAGCTAAGATTCCGAAGTTTAGGAAAAAAAATGTTCAAAAAGAGTTGCAAATTAGCAAAAAGACTCCGTAGAATTTAAATCTGGTTGTTGTGGCCAATCCTTAAAAAAAGTTAGATTTGGTTCAAGGTAGGGAAAAGGCCTCCTTTGAGAATGATCAGTTGAAAAAGAAGAGTAAAGTGGACTAAGAGGTCAGGTCGAATCCGGGGACTTTTTTCTCTAATGCGAACTCTAAGAGGAAAATGAGATACCCTGTAGGGTCCTTTGAGGTCGATGGTAATGCCATAGACAATGTGGAGGTTTTTGGCTGACATGCTTGGAGATCAGCTCTCTAGTGTGCTTTCATTTCCACAGAATTTAGGAGCAACAGCTCTTTGTTCTAAAGATGAGTTTGTTGAGATCGGCGAGAAGTTCAATTGGTGGTTGAAAAAGCGTTGTCATTTATATTACGTTTGACTTCTCCCTACATGTCCGAAAGGTGTCGCTTGGGCGAAAGGGGCAAAAAAAAAACAAATTGATCCTGTGATCGTATCCTATTTCGACCAAATCTATAATTTCGCCAAGAGTGATATGGCCCTGAACGGAATGACAAAGTTTTTCAAACATGTGATCAGATACATTATCGTGATATTAGATAATATCACGATTCTAACTCTGTACAAGTTGATTGTCCAGCCTCATTTGAATATACCGCGCCCATTTGGACTACAAATAGTTCAGAAGGTTTGCAAAAGGTCGAACACATCCAAAGATGTTTCAGTAGGAACATCACAGGACTGAGGGAGCTCAGCCATTGGGAGAGACTAAAAAAGTTGGGACTGTACAGTGTTCAGAGTAGGCACGAAAGATATCTGAAACTGTGCGTTTTCGAAAACGTTCATGAGCTTTGTCCCGACCCAAGTTTTAGGGTCAATTGTAGTGACTGTAGATGCTTAACGCACTTTTTGAGAGCGCCTTCAATTTGTTGAGAATCCAAACTAGTCCTTCTAGTACTTATAAGGAACGCGTGGGCCTTGTTTATTCTGTAGCATCTTTCAAGTCAGACTTTGACCAATTTTTAAGTAGCATTCTTTTTTACGGGTTTTCAGCCAATGCTTTGGAATGATTTCCAAGCAAGTCAAGTCTTCTTTTATAAAAAAATTGGTTTACTAACAAATTTGTACTTGCTGCTATAAAGCACCCCTGAACAGAGAGCTGCTCAGGTATTATTTGTAGGAAACGATCTAAGTCTCACTTAAGACTAGGCAAGGGTTCATCTAAGACGCATAATTGCCGGAGAGGTATGGGCAAAAGGCTGTACACAGTATTTCCCAATGACTTGAGTGGCTTACACCAACTTTGTTTGTTGTAAAGGTCCGTTGCACCTTTTCTATCTGTAAGGATGGAAGTGGACGAAGTGGAAATGCGGAGAAAGAATGGGAACGATCCAGTAGGTGAGAGAGCAGGATGACAAGTGTTTATTTGCTATTCAGCTGAATGGAAAAAGAGTCGACATCGAACATCAAATACAGATATATGGAGGGATAATCCAAGATTACTATAACTGCCCCCCCCCCGAGAATATATAACATATACATGTGAATGACGATGACAGTTATTTACTCGGCTCGAGTCTTTGTTGGAGCCCCGTTTGAATTTGCCGCTCAAGGTACAAAAACAAAGGAAACGGCGAAAACAAGAGCCCTGATTGGTCAAAGCAACCTAAAGAAAGTGAATCACTTCCGTACATAAATCCCCACTTCCTCACATCAATCACATGGGCCTTTCCCCAATTATTCATGAGGAAGCCCGGGCTATCCGATGTATCCGGTCTTGCATCTACCAAATTCGGAGAAATAGTCAAGTCTGGACAAAGAAATCGACAATTTCGCCTCACAACAGTCCCGTGTTGTGATTGGAGAACCGGTCGTGATCTTGAGAGGCATGGGTGAGGAGTTTGGTCGGAAGCAAGGTATCTAAAGGTATCATGATCGCCTCCAAGCAGAGGACGTCCTTTACCCGCTCGAACTCTTGCGCGTGGTCTTCCAACCATAAGAAGTTCAAATTCTTCTTCAAAAGCTGACGCATCATGGAAGTGAGATGTTGAAGATTGGGAAGGAAAGTTGTTAGCTGGTTGGCCAGTACCAGAAACAATTGTAGCTCCATAATGTTTGTTGGTGTCGGGAAATATTTTATGGACGCCAACTTCATGGGGTCAGGGCGGATCCCTTCACCACTAACGATGAATCCCGCAAACCTGGTCGAGGTCCCCACTTCCAGTTTGTCCAGGGAGAGTTTGATTCCCGCACCTAGGCATCTCAAGAGGATCATATGCAAGTGGCAGAAGACTTGCTCGATGGTGGCGCCCTGTACCAATATGTCGTCAATGATTTTTAGCAATCATTTGAAGAGGCCCCATACTGCATCATCGGTTCTCACGTTGAATCCATCGCTACTCAAATTTAACCTCATGGGCGCAACGAGATAGCGCCACTTTCCGTCCAGTAACAGAAATGTGGTCGAGTTTGAGCTCTCAAGATCCAACTGAACTTTGAAGTATCTGTGTGGGCAATTGAGCTTCACAAACCATTGCGAGGTGGAGTGGATCTTTTTCATCAGGTCGGTGGCGCTCGGAAAAGGCTGGATTGGCCAATGGACGACTTTGTTAAGCTGGCGATAATCAGTCACCAGCCTCACTTTGTTCGTCCTCGGCTTAGGCACAAAATTTGCCGGGCTGATCCAGTCCGTGGGACCGTGGTAGCGCTCCATGACTCGCGCCTCTTCCAGCTCGCGCATCAAAGCCGCAGAAGGAGTCTGGTGGTGGACGGGTATCTGGCGAGCAGTCGTAACGTGGCAAGGCTTGATGTTTTTCAATTTTTCGGGGTCTATTTCGATCTTTGTCTTCTTGAACTTATAATACATCCGTCGAGGTCTTTGCTCACTCCACGGACCAGAACGTCTACAAATTCGGCCTTCACCTCGGCCAGAAGGCGGCCCATGTACTTCGCATTGGCTTCGCCTGGTCAGCGAGTGTAATCACAACCGTCGCCGTTGAAGTCTTGGACGCAAATCTTCCATGTGCCCACAAGTAAGGCGTCGCCATCGTTGTAATTTGGCATACAGCGTTCATTTCTAGACATACAGTAAGCATCTGAGGCCCATTCTGCATTCACCTCAGTGCATTCCTGAATATCCGTAGTGGCAACAGTCATCTCTTCCCCGATTTGAATGTGGACGTAATTCACACAAGGACTGACTCAGATTCTGGAGGACTCAGCAATTCTGGATTGATTCGTGGAAAGTTCTGTGGTAAGATGCCAAGCGCAACAATCCCTCCATCTAATGAGTGGGAGGCCCGTCAAATCTGCCCAACAAATGACCCTGATCTCGACCTTGCGCCCCACGAGACCACTGGACTCTCATACCCAGAGAGAGAAGGTAACTTAACTGTTGTTTAAGAGTTGTGATCCACTAGCCGTAATCAGTTGAATTTGATTCTTCTCTAGGAGATGATGAAAACCGCCTAGAAGAAAGGAGAGAGGGAAAACTGACAAGACAGCCCCAGAATCCGACACCACCCAGACGGTCAATGTCTTGAGCTTGAGGAAATAAAAGTACAGTCGTCCTTGGCATCTTCTGAAGACCCGGGTTGATCACGCAAATTTGTGCCTTCTCTTTGCTGACCTCTGCAATTAGCAACTGGACCGCGTTGATTGCTGCTGCGTTGGCGCCGATTCCGTAGTTTCCTCGAGCTCAACCCGCCATTGACGTCCTTGGTCGCGACATGTAGCGTGTCCATGACCATGGCTGGGCGTAGCCCGGCAATATCTCGCAAAATGGCCGGTTCTCTTGCAGTTTTGCAGATGATAGTTCATGACCCACAGACTGATGGTGAGTGCTGTTTGCCCCCACAATTCGGACACTTCATTGCAGCTACCGCATTGAGCGCTGCATCTGACTCAAAATCCATCTCCTCTGTGACAGCGAGTGTTGCAGCCAGAGTCGTCGTCGCCTGCAAGGAATAAGCGACCTCAAAAGCTGCGGCTGCATCCAGGAAATCTTGCAGTGAAGGGTTCTTGAGTTTCAGGAAGTTGCATTGTAACAACGGCCTCGCCGAGGCCATGCTGAGGAGGCAAAATATCATCCAATCATCTTTCGTCATGTACTTGATTTCAGCCTCCAAACTATGCGTCTTCAGAGCATTGTAGGCTTCTGGAAAAGTTTGTCCGTGTGACATGGACGCCTTGAACCATGACCATCTGTGTTGGAAGGTCAATACGCCTCAAGAAACCTGGCTTTCAATATCTCATAGCATTTGTGCATCATGGACGTGGATGTAGTGCCAGCGGCAACGAAATTGGCAAGACCCATGTACAGTCCCGCGAGAAGGTATGAGTGTTGCTCCGAAGAGTGTCTGTCTGTATTGGAAGCCAAATGACAAGAATTGAATTTCCGCAGCTACGCAGTGAACTCCTGTTGCGAGAAGGTGACGCCAAGATCAACCGGCTTGAGGCCCATCTGTTCCTAGAACATGGCTCTTGGTGTTGTGGTTGAGACATTCGTGGTTGGGGTCAGGGTTTCATCGCCACCCCACGCACTTGTTGTTGCGCAAGCTCCATCTCATCATCAATGGCTTTGATCTCTGCCACAGTCTTGGCGCTGGAGTCAGCTCGGCCAAGATCCTTAAGATGCTCATCGCCCTCTTGGATTGCGGCCAAAACCGAGCTAACCGTGTCCCGAAAAGCAACGTCATCCACTGTGGACGCATCCCTGTTGGCAGTCTCCAGCACGGACTTGACGTCCCGAAACACTGCTTTTTGACCTACCACAAGTTTTTTATGGTCGGTGCTGAGGGAGGTGCCATGGTGGCCTTGACGTCCCAGTCCTGACCAAAAGTGTCTACTGAGGGAGATAATGATCTCAACTTTCCAATGACAGTGAAAGGCTCCGTCCAAGAAAGAAACCAAAAAGTAACCCAGAATAGTGCAGTGTGGCGAGTGTCTATCTGAGGTCAAATCCCGGAGCTAGAGGCTCTGTAAACCCGTTGGGCGCAGTCTGTCAACGGGACGATGACTGCGCCATGCAAGGATGGAAACAGACGAAGCGGAAATGCGGGGAAAGAATGGGAACAATCCATTAGGTGAGAGAGCAGAATGACAAGTGTTTATTTGCTAGTAAGCTGAATGGAAAAAGAGTCGACATCGAACCTCAACTATCAATATATGGAGGGATAATCCAAGAATACTACGCTATCTTACTTAACCATGCTACGGTCATCGGGGCCCAGTTAGGGGAAGCCTACTCCAGGTGCTGTTGAACTATTCGGACGTTCAGGCAAGCTCGCGATGCCAGCAAGCAAACATACCTGCCAGTGCCAGTGTTGCAAATTTGGCACTTCAGACTAGTCTCAACGAAGCTTACCTTTCTTTATAGTTTTGTGAAAGAAGGGTGAGCCGCTCAAAATTGTGTTTGAAACCCCAGACTTGCATCACTGACACTGGTACCAGCAAACAAACGAACCTGCCAGAGCTTGCCTAAAGGTCCCCATAGATTTGTGAAGAGTTTTCATTGTAAACGGATCCCTGTATTTAAAAGTTCTGTATTTCCATTATTATGTTTGAAATGCCTTACACACGTTAGTCATGATAAATTCGTCAAATTTTCCCTGGTTCTCAATGATTATCCCCAGATCTCTAATAGGGTCGACTACCTCTATCGGGTTTGACGGTCATCTAAATAGGATGGTGTGCCTATATTTTGGGATCAATATACATGGCCTGAAATTTCCCGCCGTTCAGGTTCATGTTTTGTCTGTGTACCCATTCATAAACCTGATTTAAATAATTTTGTAAGTCTTGATTGCAATTTGAATTCCAACCAAAACCTAACTTTGTCTCATCTGCATAAGACGAGATTGACGATTGAGGGGGGTAACCTTTGTAAAGGTGAAATAAAAATGATGAATAATAAAGGGGCCAAGAATTGATCTTTGGGGAATCTCCTTTATTAAATAAGGTTTTTTGATAATGGTGCCACACTAGGGGAGCAACTCATATTTGAGTGAATGCTTACAATCAAATGCCAACACGTTTTCAGTTACGGATCTAAAAAAACGAATACCAACGACCCTGGCTTTTCAACAAAGCTATGATTTCTATAATTCAATTCTTATGTATGCTTGTCTGTTCTAGTTGCCTCAAGGACAATTTGAAATTTAACTTCAGATGAAATTAAAAGGCCTACTTTACCTCTGTTGCAAACGCCCTGTGGCAGGCATTGTGCGACAAAAAGTTTAATTTCTTTAAACTTGAATTTGTTGGTAAATAACTTTTTGAACTGGTTGCATTTGTCTAAAACTAACAAGCTTATTGCGGATTGTTGATTGGGACAAACAAAATGGCACTTTATGGCAAAATATCAAATGACAAAACAAAATTGCAAACTTGATTTTGGTTAAATACGTGGGAAATACCAAGAAAAAACGAATAAGTCAAATAATAAAAAACTAACCACTTGAGGGAAAAACATGTCATTGTTATTTTTCCACATAATCCCCATTTAAATCGATTTATTCAATCTGTCCATCCACTTCTCAAAGACGAAAAATAAGCCATCTCTTGTGAGAGCTCTCCCAGACCCGCCTGTACCCCGTAAATTAGCTCATTATCAGTGACAAAACGATGGCCTGCCACGCGTTTTTTGAGCTCCGGGAACAGAAAGAAGTCACATGGGGCTAAATCCGGAGAATAGGGAGCGTGGGGTATCAGCTTGATACCTTTTGACTTCATGAAAGCCATCGTTTGTTTGCTGTAATGAGGTCGAGCATTGTCCTTGTGCAAAAGCCACTCCCAGGCGTATTTGTCATGCCTCTTCTCCCTTAAATGCTCCAAAAATCTTGTCATAACTTCACTGTAGTATTCAGAATTGATCGTCTTTTTGTTTTCTAGGAAATGGTGGTAAATCATCCCATCGCAGTCAAAGAAAACAATAAGCATCCGTTTCTTCTCGCGGTTCAAGTTGAATGCCTTTGTCGGACCTTTTGCTCCAACCTTGGACCATCGCTTGCTTTGGTTCTTCATCTCAGGAGTTGAAAATGAGATCCACGATTCATCCGTTGTGACAATTTTTCGCAAAACTGAACTTCTCTCTTGGAAAACCAGCTTCTTGTATTCATGCGCCATCGTCAGATGTCCCTTCTTGTGATCGTCTGACAATAGGCACGGGACCCAAAGAGCAGCCTTTTTCTTAAGATGAAGGTCTTCATGAATGATCCTTTCGATCGTAGGAGCATTTGCTAACAATACAAGCAATAATATAACCCCTAATGAATTCATAAAACAAATGGAAATGTGTTGCTTGTATTTTTATTTAAAATTGTCCGTTTGCTTTCAGGTAATGATCCAGGTACGTTAACACCAACACTAATATCTAACTCTAAACTGTCAAAAACTCTACTGAAATTGCAAATGACTTTTTCAGCAGTATCCTTTCTTGAGAGAGGGGTCAAACGTCTACGTATATTCGTAGTACATGGTCCTTCTTGCAATGCCTACCAGAGCCAATGTCTCTTGTTGTTTACACTTTGACGGAGGGGGGGATAGAGTAACATCCCTACATAAGGTATATAAAACTGCACATTTGTCATAAATTTATTTTCAGTATGCACAATGTTGTTTGCGTTATGAATACAAATAGGGATGATAACTTTCTTTCTCTCTTTATCGGAAATTTGTGAGGGTTGCTCTATCCGGTTCTCTTCCGGCGATCTCTTTGCTCAAGCCCCATTTAACCCGTTAATGGGCGACCATAATTCGATTTTTACAACCATTGGTTGTACAGATTCACCTGGCTTTTAAGTTTCTGATCTTTTGACGTGCTGCATTGAAACAATTAGGAACTAGTTCGTTCTCTTTTTTGGCCGCCAGCGGCAAAAAGAGCGACATGGGTCGTTTGGCTTGCTTACGGCTGCTGGCACTGGTTTGGGCCGTATCGCAGGTTTTGCATTTATTACTGCCATAATGATCTGAGTCACATATGTCATATTTTTAAATCAATTCTTCAGCATCAACAGGTAGTTGCGGTACGGTACTGGTAGAGTACCCGTTTTCCAAGTGACGAATCCTTGTTCGATCCCAGGCTAGCCAAGTCCAAGCTTCTTTGCAGTATTTAAATAATGGCATTAGTTGCTACTTTAATTGCTTAAAATGATTGAATCTGTGGGCATTCCCTAGGGTGAGGTACACTAATTAATCTTGGTAGTGATAACGTAGCGGGAACATCCCTCAATTGAGACACCCATCATCAAATGGTAGGCCCAGCGAGAGAGCTGCCATCTGACCTCGCAACAAACAAACCAGGTCACACATTTTATGCAAAATATTCTCAATTGCTTACTTGGGAAATTTCTGTCTTTCAAGTACTTCAATTTCGTTAAATCGACGGAGCTGGTTGTTGCATTGAGTAGAATTTTGCTCACTGAGACGGAACGAGCTAAAGATTCTGAATGAACACAAGTGTCATTAGTACGAGCAGGGGACCCTGAATGAGGTACGAGCCAGAGACGATCAGTTCAGTTGATTTAATGACTTTATGCTTGAAATGAGAGTCTTGGCGCCTATGTATTGATTCAAAACAATAACGTTTGTAACTGGGGCCATGGTAATGTTGAAATATGAAGGAAAGAAATGTTTCTGCCTGCACTAGTCCCAGCAGCAGCAAGCAAGCCGAACGGCCGATGGCGCTCTTCTCTTTTTGGTCGTTAAAATGGAAACATCTAAACAATTAAAACCATGTTACTTTGAAAGGGTTTAAATCGAAGCCAGTGCAAATTCAGTCAATAAAAGTGCCGATTCAGTCAGTGTGTTAGGGTTGTTTATAGCTATTCAGACGAATTATCTATGTTGAACGTCATATTTCAGACAGATAAGTCATTGCTTATTAGTGTGCGTATGTTTGCCCGTAAGAACTTCTTCTAAAGAACATAGTTACTCAACTAATCCATACAGCTACTCAATATCGACCTTTTGTCGGAGCTAAGGACTTTGTGTTTGTTCAGCTTTTTCGAATATCTGAACCGTCAAGTTCTTACGATTTTTTTCTCGACGTGAAATCTATATTATTAACCTACGTCCAAATCTGATTGATTGATTCCCATTGGATTGATATATAGGATTAATGTCCATTGATGTATTTTGGTATTAACTTTTTGTCACACATCTATTAGATTTCAACCTTGATCGGCATGAAATAGTAAAACATAATTGGGTGTTGTATTCGGAATTGGCATTGATCAACACAATTTTGAAACATTTCCATATTCATCTCGTCCATATAAAGTGGTCAGCCTGAAAGAAAAAATCATAATATTTAAATACTAGACTAAACAAACGCTCCTATAATGTTATAGCCATCAAAATTTTCCTAAGTAGCTGAGTACATTTAAGTAAATGAGAAAATCAAGCTTTCTTGAACTTACTTAGTAATTGCTTAAATGTTAATGTAAGATGTGTGTTCCATTTTCGGCATTATTTGTCACCATAATGTTCTTGTTTTACTCGTTGATGAAAATGAATGACGAAGAAAATCATAAGGTAACTTTGAACTGATGGAGAACCATGTTTATTAAATCTCTATTGTTAGTTATTTGAAGAACTATCCTTACTAATAAACTAGGAATCTGTGTTCAGATGAGCCCATGGAGCTCTAGAGAAATATAAAAAACCACAATCATTTCTTCGTTTGGTGAGTTTTACAACAACAAATATTTTTTCCATTAGGAAAGTAACTATTTATCTATGTTTAGTTGATCCCCTTGGTGTCTAAATCTTAAAGAAAGCCTACAAGTGTTGATTGCAACATATATTATGACTTAGTTCATAAACTAGGGGATACGTGACTACAAAATATGTGACCGAAAATGTCAATTGGACCTCTTGGGATAAACGGGATGTGCATTACAACAGCTTTCAGTGTTAAAAGTAGCTCAAGCTAGTACATAATTTTAGCAAATCGAAATTATGTGTGTTGTGCATATACTCTACGAAATAGTCAATACTCACTTGATGCGGCCCTGCGGGTCACAAAACACATCCAGACAACATTGGTGTAATACCGTGATTTGCCGGTTACAAGGGTATTCATTGGCACCGTATTTGCAACTGCAATATGGCTTAACCTCACAGATGAAGGGTTGTTTGAAGTTGCAATTCTGTTTGACTAAGGTGATATTGTATGAGGTAATCGACTCACAAGATTTGGGCTTGGGAATCCAAATCCCATTACTACCAGAATACCTGGCCTCAGGGACACCTAAAAAGTAGCCAATATTTATAGAACACAATGGTTATTTGTTGAGGGGTAAACAAAGAGAAGGGCCTATATTTGTATGCGATTTTCTGATTTTGCTGTAGACGAAATATTTTTCTCAGGATGGCTTAATACCCTTTTTTAAATCAGTTTTGAGGCTGCAAACACAATCAATGTTGTAGATTAAGATTGTCAAATAACTGTCATGAATATAACCCTATTATGTGGTTAATTTTTTTGGCTGAAAAATGTAAAGCATCAGGCATTGACATGTGATACTCAAACCTCCATTAATAAGATTCATAAGAGGAAATTCTAAATTCGTGAAACTTGAAAGCTTCATGTTACCCGCTTGAGGATAAATCAGCCTTTAACAGTTTGTTTGTGGCAAATGTCAGAAGGAATTAAATAAAAAAAATTGGGATTCAATAGACACAATAGGTGTTTTCCACTTTGAAATATAATTTTAACATTTCAAGCTGAAAATGAAAAGCATGTTTTTCTGGCAGAAATCAGGATTTGATAATATGATATATGATGTAGTATGTAAATCTGAATCCTCTCTCTCAGTTTTTCTTGTGTTAAAAGCTCTTTTCAAGCGTAAAGGGTAAAAATGAATAATGGTTTTAATGAACACTTTTTAGTTCCCCGCGCTCTGGTGGTAAAAATATCTCTAATGAATAATATCTTTTTTACAAGGCAAATAGTTCATTAGACACATCAAGGGCCACTGCAGTCGCTGAGATATCCTTGGATATAATATCTGTTGAAATGATTTTAAATATGCACGATCTTGAGTTCATTCGCCCTTACCATCAGAAAAAGGTCGCCGAACAGAGCCAATCCACCAAGAGCGAAAGCTGTGGAACCAAATTGGAAGTTTACCGCCAACATCATAGTCAATGGCTTGGAACACGGATTCATATTCTGTGTTGGAACTTGGTGTCCACAATTTTCCACCCCGGCTAATGCAAAGAGTTTGAGCTGATCGCCAATCTTCCCCGCAATAATGAAACTCGATGAGCTTTGATCCATATGTAGCCGTTTTGATTGGATCAATGTCTAATGAAGGACATCAGGTTATTATTTCGATGTATGAGTTTCACTCGTACCGAGTGGGATCAACTTGATAAAGGTATCTTACTCTTCGAGTCTGATTGAAATGCGTCTTTTTAATTCCAAATGATCTTCAGTATATATCTTCTTTTATTTTTGTCCTGTAAGCGCATCAGGAAATAGTAAGCGCTCACTCAACCTCATTACCTCAAAGGGATCTGCACTGGTTATACAATATATGGTCTAATATTGTGATTTAGGCTCTACCAAATATAGGGCCGATTGGGCCAATTCCTCTTAGTTGAATTATTTTGCGTTTGAGTAGCTTTTTGGCTACTTCCATCAAAATCTTATGTAAAATTAGTGACCCAAGTAACATAATGGCAGGGAAAAAATTGTGTTCAATGTATATTTATTTTGCAATCTTCTGTGCGTCTTCCTTATTTCGATTAGGCTGTATGGCCTTGAAAATAAGGGCCTCTTTTAGTTGTTCTTAACTTGAGCCTCCCAGACTAGCGCACATTTCATTATATCTCCCCAATCTTTAAAGCAAAGAGAGAAAGAAGGCCAAACAGAGCTATCATGTAGTATTTTAGATCAAAAGACATTTACAAGACAATTTTCAAATAAAAGTGATGAAAATAGGCAATGAAAGCCCTGCTGGTTTAATGAGCAACGGTAAACAAGATTGGAATTCAATTCATCAACTTTTCCACCCAAGTAGTGTTTTAGTCTAAAGTTCTTGTCTCCGCAAATGTAAAGCAAGGGTCCAGTCCTTGGAGCAAATGCCGACCTAAGTAATAAAGGGTTATTTCCTGAAGAACATTGGTACAATCCTTTGGAACATTTTATAGAACAAGGGAAAATCCTTGATATGGCTACCATTTTGCGCATTGAAAAGTGATGTTTTTGTCACAAAATGTGAAGAGAATCCGTAGCATACATCTAGACTGATTCAAAGGTGCCGCCATCTCATAACCACATTAAAGGTACATTGTTACTTTCTCAAACTTGAAATGTTCACGATAATAATAATAAAGTGAGGGGCTTCATGGCAACTAATACAACTTTAGGTGCCATTCTTACCTGAGCAAGGACCCAGTTTCAATGAAAATGGTGGATTGATTCCGGACTGAGGCATTGTTTGCTTGGTCCATGGCTGAAATGTTCGCTTTATTAAAGATATTTGTTAAAAACTGTTCCATTTCCTCTTCTTTCGTAACTCATACACTTAATATCAGGATCCGTTGGGCAAACATTAGTGGATTAACGAACTCACATTTTAGCCCAAAACCAGATTTTTGTACTTTTTTTGCACAATTAAAGATATGCAAAATCGTACGTCAAGACAGATTGTTGACTTACAAACTTTGCACTCACCTTGTTGAAATTTGCACTGTATTCTATTTCATCATATCTGAAGTCATGTTTTCATCGAATGATTCGTCTAAAAATATATTTTTCAAGGTGCCAAAACCAAATCATTTTCAAGGGGTTTACAATGAAGGTTGGAAAACATATTTTCCTACGACTTTTTGACAGACTCGTAAAAGAGTAATGGTCTTTTGACAAATTCTTTTGAAGAGTACTGACCTTTTGACATATTCTTATAGGAGCAATGAGTTTTCGACAGATCTTTAGTAGAGCAATGGCTTTTTGATAGAACAAGTTTTTTCGACGTCGACTTGAAAATTGCCCGTGTTGTGCCTGTGTACAAAAGAGGGAGCCAAAGACGCAAAGCAGAGTTATTGCTCCCATCTAGGGACCCTGGATGCAGAGACCCGCGAGGTTGAGTATACGTCATCAAATTCGAGCGATCTGATAGGCTGCCAATTGTCAACGAACATGGGCTTTGTTTCTTGAGAGACTCAGAAAGTTCACAAGCCATAATGTTAATTTAAATAATAGAATGAAATATGTTGGCAATCTAATCTTATAAAAAATGTGTACATAAATTATTTAGAAAGTAACAAAACTATATTTAATAATCTAAAATGTCATATCCATGCATCAGCTTGCTTTGAGTAAAATTTCGCAGTGTCCTTGAAAAAAATATGCACTGGTGCTTGTCATGACAGTACTCTTTCTTGCAAAGCGCATCAGTTTGAAATCTGTTTGGAAACTCTTCAGTTCATCTGATCGCTTACTTTTTTGAAGTGGAGCCACTTGTCAAACCTCGCGCGTCTCTGACCAGGGTCTCTACTCTCATCTAAATTCTATCGGCTCTATCAACAATCGTGGAAAAAGGAGTCCAATGTCAATCTGGTCTCACGTTGAGCACTCTGACCTCCAGCTACCTTTGCATAGCGCAACTCTTGACAGCATCGACCCCCCCAAAAAACCGAATGGCACGCCACAACCAGAGCATGGATGAGGTCCTAGCTTGTTGGCAGTCTTTTTTTCAATCTTTTCCAATCTTTTGAATCCCCTAGCTTAGATCTTGGGATAGGGAGTCCTCAAGGGTCTACGCTCTCTCCCCCTTTCTTTACTATTTTTGTGAAAGACTGGGTAAATTGGAGATGAAAAGTGTCATTTTCAATCGTTCACTCCGAGTAACTTACATAGTTGTTGGCCAAGGATAGATAGAAAAAGCTACCAAGAATGGCAATTAAGATGCACCTCCTCATGCCGTATAGAGAAGAGTGTCCAATGGTGCTCGAAGTCTAAATTCTTTCCCTACATATATTTATGTGGCATTGACAGGATATGAGATAGCGAAATATGTGGCCCAGTTGAAAAAATGACATTTGATTTGCTCCAGGCTCCGCTTATCTAATCTTGAGGTGACGCGAAATGATTAGCTAAATCTAATTTATGACATCTGAATACATGATCAAGCATCAAGTGTAAAAACTGCAATCGCATTCCTCCTAGGATTACTCGCCTTTTCAAACTTCGTGATTTTAAGGGCAAATATGAGTGCATCTTCGATCATAAGGAAGATATCCTTCCTGCAAAAGGCTCATCCTCAAGACCAAGAAAGGGAAGGAGCTCAAAGCCTATCAGATTTTTCGAAGACTAGTGGTAAGAGAAAAAACTAAAACAAAGACTGAAGCAATGCAGATTATTTCGTCCATCCTTTGGTTGTGGGGAACGAGCAAAGTAAATAGGCAAATTCGGGTTTCTTAACAATCAAAGAGACGTGCGACCTCTGAGGGGGGGGTGCTTTCAATGGTTGTTTTTCTTTCTTCATTTCAGGTTGATTATTATATTGAACATTTTACCATGCACATTTAGGGTCAGATCTAGGATTTAGGGTCAATTATAGTGACCGTAGAGGCTTAATGTGCGTTTTGAGAGCACCTTCAAGCCCTCGAGAATCCAGGCTAGTTCGAACAATGAAGTCCACATCTCTTCTTTCTCGGGCTCCATCATTGTTTAATTTGCTTCCCTCCAATATTCGTAGGGAATACGTAGGCCTTGTTGATCCGGTAGCATCTTTCAAGTTAGACTTGGACAAATTTTTAGATAGCATACCAGATCAACCCTACTATAAAGGACTGGCTCGTTCTGCCTCCTCAAATTCGTTGGTAGACCAAATATCATACAAAGACTGGAAGGTAATAAATAGACGAATTATCAACTTTCATTATTAACAGTACTGGGGATTACATTCTCTGTAGCGGTAAGAAATGCCCGTGAAAAACCAAATCAAATCAAAAAAAAAATCATAAAAGAGTAAATGATTGAAGTTACCATTCAAACACTTTTGATATATCTTTGGCACCCTAGAAGGGTTAGGATTTCAATCAAATACGCATACTATTTAGCCTCTCCAACGTGTTTTTTTTTTTTTAGATTAATAAAGATTACAATTCCTATGATTTTGGTATTCAAAAGAAAAATGCCAAATGATTCTTTTTGACCTATAAAGATGGTCTTAGGGTAACTGTAAACTTAAGGGACCTTTTCGACGATTTCCTGTTGGTTGTCTACTTGGTACCTTTTCTCTGGCTACTGTAATGAAAGTGGGCAATTGGAAATAATTTATCATTCTTCATTTGCATCAATCCATTTCATTCCACAGTCGTGTATTCTCCTTTCACCATGATAACCTCTCTGGTTCTGTACAGGAACCTAGCAGCTTAGTCATATCATTTTTACAGCCTCTGCTTTTTTGGCACAAAGAAAAAAAGTAAAACATGAAGGGAGCAAAGGGAGCAAACTGAACTAGAAGACGCCTGGGAACAGAGCAAGCTTTAACTCGCAAACCGTTTGTCCTTTGCAGTCCCGATTCGAAAGCAGTCACAAAATACCAACCCCCGAAAGATCTCAACGGGTTATCAAGTTTCACATCAACGTGTCGCTTCGAGGAAATGGTCATTACCTGAATCCCAGGTCCGAAAAAACTCCAGCATCAGTGCACTGAAAAAGATCGAGGCCAAACAAGAGGCTAATCAAGGATGTGGACTTTGCTTTAAAGCGCACAAGAACCCTAAAGTAAGGTTCTTTCTTTTTTTGCTTTTCATATTTTAGGCTCAATGGCTGGCATCATTTGTAACAATGAAGAAGTGCATGTGTTGAATGACTAGTTGAGTGTTCTAGGAGTGTTATAGAGTAAAAACGGTTTTTTTTTCCAAGTTCACACTTCAAAGCCACTAAGGTACATTGACGCTTCTGAGAAATTTTGAGCATTGATCTGTTCAATTTTTCCAATCTAATACAGGAATCGAGAAATGATGAAAAAAGGTAAAATGTTCCATTTCATGCAATTTTCCCTTTTTAATTGGCGATGATTGCGCACATGAGTTATTTCACTACCTCATTTGCAAAATCATGAGACTAAATTACCGAATGCGCCGTATTATAGGCTACCGTTGTTTGTGTCCCCGATACACGGTGTTCAAAAAGCCCTATCAAGTTTCCAGAGAAATTCCCAAACACAAATTGGCATTTTTCTTTCTCAAGAAGTCATAGGGAACAACTTTAATTATAATGTTTTATGGAATTCTAGTCCACATAAAAAACTTACATACCTAAAAGCATTATAAAAACTAAAATTTTCAAAAACCTACTCAATGTAAATTAGCAACACACTTAGTTAGCTCTTGAATGTAATTTACGATATCATCTATTTCACCGTTACTTATTTACTTTGGATTTTGTGGTCCAAATTTCATCGTTTTTAGCCCCAAAATGCCCGCTTATATGTTAATTCAATTTCCCAAAGATATAATATCGATTTTCATTATCGCTAAAATGAATGATTGTTTTTCCGTTTCTTGCATAATTTCAAATTAAGTTAAAACCTTGTACAACCATATCTAAAAGCCTCAAAAATGCATATTTTTGAAAAATCATTTTAAAAAGCGTCCAAGGTACATTTTGTTAAGTGGTCACTGAAAATTTCACAAATATTAATGAAACATTAAAGAAGCTATTTTTAATCAGTTTCAACAAAGTCTTCAAGAAACAACAAAATCTATAACATTGTTTGTTGTATGTACCGTCTTCAGAATTCAAGTGAATGCATAACTAAGTGTACACATGATGATTTTAAAACACATTTTCAAAGATTACACTTTTAGTGTGTTTTAAGTGACATTATATAGCATTTTTAGCTTTTGTGAGACGATGTAAGAAGAGGAAAAATATTCTTTTGTATTTGTGATATTGAAAATTGATATTAATTCTTTGGGAAATTGAATTAACATATAACCGGGGCATTTTGGGGCTAAAAACGATGAAATTTGGGCCACTAAATTCCATGTAACTAAGAAGCGGTGAAACAGATGATATCATAATTTAAATTCAAGAGCTAACCAAATGTGCTCCCAACTTACATTGAGTAGGTTTTTGAAAATTTTAGTTTTTATGTCTTTAGGTATGTAAGTTTTTTATGTGGGCTAGAATTTTATAAATCAATAAAATCAAAATTGTTCCCCATGATTTTCTGAGGGAGAAAAATGCCAAGATGTGCATGGGAATTTCCATCAAAACTTTAAAGGGTATTTTTACCACTGTGGATAACTGTGCCAATGGACGGTCTGGCTAAGTTTCCTTTTTAGGCATAGCTTGCAAGGAATCATAACGTACCACTTTCGAGCATATTGCCAGTCTAAATTTGAAAATGTACAACATAGCCTCTTAAACATGCAAGAACTCCGGAAGAGGACTGTGGAACCGCCATCAAAATTGCCAATAGTTTACGCGGTTCCACGATTTACAGTATCAATAAGCTCCATGCCGCCCGCCACCAGGTTATTCTCCACGTCCAGGCCTACCTTGAACAAAGGTGGGGCTCCAGAGAATTGTGGTCGAAATTGTTTCGGCCTCCAAATAACCCCAACCAGAACCCCTGGATTCAACATCTGGGGGCGTGTGAAAACTAATGCCGGTGCCACCATTCACAGCAATATGGGCAAACTAAAGGGGTCAGTTTACGACGCCTGGGCCGATATGGACAATGGATATACAAACAATATTTTCGCCAGCTTTGTCCCCAGACTCGAGCTCTGGGTGGCAGTCAGAGGCTGCGTATTTGAGAAACATAATATCAAAATATATGCCTTTCAACTTTAATTTCAAGTCTTAAGCACTCTGACTCGTTCCAAATGAGTTTTACTTCATTGCATCCATTGAAATGTATACTACGGTGGTGATAATATGGCGCACCCGGTACAATAACACCAACTAAAGGAAAAAAACTGTCTACCGTATTTGCTTTGTCATCTGCAGAGACTCCCCTGCGGTTATGTGGCCTGTGCTTCATGCCTTCAGGATTATGTGAATCCCAAATCTTTGCTGAGCTGCCCGGCCTGTCACGAGGAAACTTTTGTTGTAAAGGTAAGTGAGGCCTCGGACAACAGCAACACTATAATCCGATGTTTTGATACATTCACCTTATCTTAAATTAAAAAGGGAGACACCTCTTCGTTGCCGAATGCCGAGAAGACCAATCAGCGCTTGGACGAAGCGATCAACAAGGAGGAAATGAGCAAGCGGATGAGCGAGATTAAAACCCTCGAAGCTAGTTTAGAGGCAATTGAGGCCAATTTTCGGGTAAGTGTCGGACTGTGGGTTTGGACTTTCTTTTTTGATGGCTAAACTCGGGATTTGTTGAGCATTTTTTTTTCTGTTTTTCTTATTCGACATTGAAAATGAGCCTGCTCGCTGAACTTGGGAACATTTGATATGCTTGCTCAATGTGGAAATTTGTTGTTAATGAGACATTTAGCAAAGCAGACTAGAAGATTGAATGTTTGGTTCTCTCTCATCAAATCCTACTTTATTCCCATGGGAAATAAAGACTTATTGGCCTACATGTGTAAACGGACAAAGACGGTGTTTTGCAATTGCTGCCCTCTCGTCTAAAGAAATTCTAAAAGTAGGAGAAAGGTAACCAAAAATAGCATTGAGTAAAATATATTTGGCCATTTCTTAGGGTGCCTTACAAAAGCTGGACGAGCTCTCAGTTGCAGAGGTTGCTAAGCAAAAGCGCTTCATTGGGCAACAAGGAGAGCGATTTCGTGCAGAATTGAAACAACGGATTGAGAAAGAAGAGTCTGAAGGGAAAAAAATGAAGGACAAATTCCAAGAATTGTACAAGCTGGAAGAAGAGGCTGGAAAATGCGAGGACACATCAAATTTGGTACGTACACTGATATTTGTGTTTTACGTTGAGGTTTGTCTTTGGTACGTTTTCGCTTTATTGAACCCATTTGTAATTAGAGCTTTCAAATTGCAAAATTACTACATAATTGTTACTACATATAAAAATATGTTTCTGAACCGATCAAAAATGAATCAATAATTAATTCGTGCCTTTAGACCTTGAAGTATCAAGGCTTGGTTGATGGCCAAGATGAGTTGAAGGAAAAAATTTTGAAGAGAAAAAATACCACCTTCACCCTCAACGACGACTTTACCATCACCGAAACCGTCAAAAATGAGGACGTTTCGGGCATCCTTGTGGATGTAAGTCATGACATATCTAAGCGTCCGTTTAAGGTTGAAAAAGAGCTAAAAGTGAATATTCAGACCCATAGCAAACCAGCGCTTCCAAGGCTGAAGAAAATGCACCGCTTTCATGTAAAGAGGCCCACTGGAGCAGGAATATGCCCATGGAATGAAAACATCTACATCTGCCTTCCGGAAAAGTAAGACGCATGTCTATGTCTTGGTAGGTATTTGAAAGAATCGACACCGAATTAATGATTTGCAGGCACGTTATTGAAGTTTACAAACCAAATGGTGCCCACCTGAAAACTATCGAGAGCGCACCAGGCCTGAATTTCATGTATCCCATAAAAGTGGCCTTCGATTCGAAGAATAAGCAAATCTTTGTCTTAGGTAAGTTTCATTGTTTTGTTGGGGGGGGGAGGGGAAGCCTTCACATTATTCTGTTCCAAACTACACGAGGCAGTCTCATGTACCACAAATCTGATTGGTTTTCCGTTCGTGGGTGTGGTTAGGAATAGTTACCAAGGTTTTAGAGCAACCCCATATGGGTTGAATGTCCCTAATTTCGTCCCATTTGGTTCACTTTGGACTTCAAGAGAGCCATGAAGAGCTAGATTTTGACCTGGAACACCTATGTCAGCCACGCTCACTTTTACCTCAAGAAGCGCTGCGACTTGTTGCCTTCTTGACTCCATATCTCTAAATTCATTTGGGCTATCAACAAGAGCTCAAAACGGGAATGCTCAATTTTGGTTGGATATACCGCGGTGAATTTCAAAATGAGCCTGAACGTCGCTGATCCAAAATATAGCCGTTGAAAACGTTCATGGGCCTCCTGAAGACAAAAAGAACGAAATTACCGGCATTCAATATCAGCTTGGATGGGCCCTCCTTTCATCAAGAACTGAGCCGTCATAGTCGTGACAGTGGCGAAAAAGATCTAGCTTGGCAAAGAGAGGTCCTTTGTGAATGAGAGTAAATTGTTTTGCTTATTTTATTAATGAAAGGCTATTTTTGTAACTCAATTAGTTCTTAAGCAAGTTGCACATATTTGACATCAACTTGTGTGTCCACAATTTGCTCAAACGTACAGTACACAAGGTCTTCCAAATGACATGAGGCTGTGTTGGAAATTCTTCCAGATATTAAAGTCTAATATCGACCATTTTCATACATATTTGACGCCGGCAAATGTACCCGAATAGTTATGAAAACTATTTTTATAGTTATAGTTATATAGTTATATAGAAAGTTATGAAACTATTGATCTGAACCTCCCGACCAGAAATTGAAGCAATTTTAGTCACGCTATCCAAGCCAGGCGGATTCATTCGCCATAGACATTCAAAATTATAGGGAGGAACCTGGCAAGTTTTAGCATGTAACTAGAAGAACTCTAGTCAGCCTGGGTTGTTTCCTATGGGTCATGTTTTCAGTAGTCCAAGTTTAATTTGATCTAAACGGGTGACACAACATGGACGAATAAAGAAATTTGTCAAGCGCGAATAAAAATTACGAGTAAGATGAATTCGTGTAAAATTTCAAAATATTTTTGATTTCAGCGGTTACCAGAAACATCCAAATCAAAGGTGTTTTAATCACTGCAGAGTGAAAAAGAGCCAACTGTTTTATTAACCTTGAATTCCAATGTGAATCATCTTGAATTATAAACAATTCAATACGTGAAAAATGTAGCATAATGTCTGGCAACAATCAGCAGTAGCCTCTTTGAAAGGGTGGAGGGTGAAAACATAACCAAGATCAAATTTAACACTTAAATCATCATTTTAGCCCGTTCCGTTTCCCAAATGGCACCATAATTGTTTCCTTTTTTGTTGTGAGAGATAAGGCTTGAACTTCTGAAACGTGATGATTAGATATGTAAGGTACGTAACTCAATGGATGATTTCAAACCTGGATTTCAGAAAGCTCCAACAGAACCTCATTTGAATTGCACTGCTAAATTAAAGTTCCTGGTGAAATTGACCACCACAAGGATAGGAAAGGATGTTACCCTTAGCATGAATATGTCGATGTCAACAGTATTTTGGGATTATCGTTCTAAAAGCAAGCAAGTCAGTCCAACCAAAACTTTGGTTCTCATATCCTGACCTACTTTTACTTCCCGCAAATGCCGTAATTCCTATTTGTTTGCCGTAGAACGAGGGTTTTTAAGGCCAGAATTTGGTAGAGTAAATTTTTGGTCGAAGGCGTGTCAGGAAAATTAAAGCGAGCATTGTCAGATTGTGAGCATGGAACATTGCCCTTTGCGATATAGCTTTTTAAGGTCAAACCCGTAAAAGTGCATCCATCTACCACATTTTGTTCCATCTGAAATGCTTGTTACGGACACTTGCTGGTCGTCGAATCATTGCCAGGTTTTAGATCCTCAATAAAACATGAAGCCCCTTACTTTCCTACGGGGTTGAACAAGCCTGAATATTGTCTTGGAGTCGACAGGCACCCGCTCAAGAGAAAATAAGGTGCATCTTAAGTTTTGAATTTAATATTCAAGCAAGAATACGTCGTCAATTATTTTTTTTAATTTTTTTGCGATTGCAAATGGGATCCCCAACAATTAAAGACGAATAACTTATTTATTTGAGTTAACTTTATTTCATATCTAAATTGATCGACCAACGATTACGTAGAGTTCGCGGATCAGACTAACCCTTGAATATAAGCTTGATCCGGAATTTTAGTCAAAAACTTGTCCAAGTCTGACTTAAATCCTGTTACTGGATCAACGCCTACCTACGCCCTACGAATATTTGAAGGCAGCAATATTGAACAATGAAAAAGCCCGAGAAAGAGGAGAGTTGGGCTTCATTGTTCTAGCTAGCCTGAATTCACGAAGGCTTGGAGGTGCTCTCAAAATACACGTTAAGCCTCTACGGTCACTACAATTGACCTTAAAACATTGCTTGGGGCAGAATTCATCAATGCTAGGCTAGGATTACGGGTTATTTTGTGAGAGAACTTTGCGTAGCTTAAAATTACAAGTATGAATGGGTCCAACAAGAATCAATCCGAATGATTTGATTCAAATTTGGAATAATTTTTCAGTGTTTCAAGTTCTCACATTGATTCTCTCCAGATAAATGGGATTGCAACGTGAAAATTTTGCAACATTTGGATGACGATAAGCATTCCCTTAAGGACATTATACTGGCCAAAGGAGATGGCGCCGGATTCTTGCAAGAGCCATGTGGGCTTGCCCTTGACAAGGAGGGTAACATCTATATTGCCGATAGTGGCAACAACCGAGTTCAAAAGGTCAACGCTAAAGGCCAACCTCTGATCATGTTCGGTGGGGCTTTGGAGAAGGGTATGGCCAACGATCTGTTGTCAAAAATTGCATGATGGCCTTTCCAAATGTCATTGTTTGCAGATGTGTTTGACAAGGATGTTTGGGTTCCATCTTTGAACCATCCTGAAGACATCAATATCAATTTCGCCAGCACCATTGTTGTTGTGGCGGACACGGGTAGGAAAGCACGCGCACAGTACGTGTTAAATGATAAAAATAACTTAATTGATTGTTAACATCAAAGGAAATCACCGCGTCAAACTTTTTGATTTGAATGGTGAAATTTTACACGATATTGGAATGAAAGGAAGTGGCCATGGCATGTTTGAGTTTCCCACTTGTGCAGTGTTCCATCCATTGTCAAATGTGATTTTAGTGGGTGATTCGGAAAATCACAGGATTCAGGTGCGGAAGGAATGTTATCAATTGTTAACATCGAATAAACATACGTATACATATCTCCATTTTGGTTTTACATATCTCCATTTTGGTTTTGCAGGCATTCAACGAGGCCGGAAAATACCTGAAGAGTTACAACGGGCACAAACAAATTTCCAATATTGCCACCTCCAACATTGCCGCTTCCAATGTTCACCAAAATATTACATTAATATCTTGCAGCTTTGACAATTTTGTCATTGTTGCCAAGTAATATTGTATTATTCACTCTCCAGCCATCTGCGAATTTCTCTCTATTCAAAAAATGTTTCTCCCTTATGAACTTATTTCACCATTAGGGGCAGGGCAGTAGAGGGGCTAAATGGACAAAAGGGTCGGAAATGTTGACTTATTTCATCCCTATCAACTCTTTTGGTTCGGACTGCTAAGGTGTGAGGAGTGAGCATCGCCCGGCTGCCGAAGCCAGCCATCCTATCATCCATTTCTAAAACCCCTTGGGCAGTTTCATGTCCAGTATCAGTTGTGTTCTCCATTTGTAGGTGTAGTTGGCGGATAAAGGTTTCCATAGGAGAAAGGTCACAAAAAAAAGATTCGTGCTGGATTTCTAGCTGGATGTCATTCCGTGGGATGGTAGCGAAGCCTGAATTTTTAAGCACGTGGGATTTTAATGACGGGAAAAACAACAATTAACTCGTACTTGGGCATACAGGGTGACGAGGATACTTCCAAAAAAAACAACAACACGTGGAACTTGTTAATATTGGCAAAGAGTCAACATACTTGTTTTGTAACCAATTTTGGTTATGGCAATCTCAAGCCTCTAGTGGCAAAAAAAATCAGAACGATTGAATGATTTTTATAGAACTGAGGGCATTTTAAGACCCAGTGCAGTCATTGTTACGATGTACTAACCTGCGGCACCACAATCGTCCTTTTATAGACAATTGAGGTGTCAATTCTCCTTAAAATGACCCGTTCAAATACACAGAGAGTGCTAAATTTCAATTCATAGTTACTCGTCAACCAAAGCCCCAGTCGTGCTGAAACTTGCTGTGTAAGTTCCTTCTACTCATACCAAACTGATTTTGTCAAAAAATAAGTGGCTTAATTGCAATCAGATTTAATAAAAATGCACAGCTGACTGCCCGAGCGGGGGTCTCCATGTCGTTCGTCTTTCTTGCCTAATGTTACACTTTTTTTAAGGTAATGGCATCAATCTTGATGATAATGGTCTGAAAAATTTCTACTTATGAAGATTTGATAATCAACGTGCTATGAGAGGGCCAAAAAGACTTAAAAAAATTTGTCTGCCATAGTCAATTTGATTGTCAAGAATAAGCATAAATTTATAATCTGTTACTTAAAATATGTCGTATAATAGTCTCAAATAGCAAATCCGTATTCTCGTTCATGACACGGTTGGTCATTTTAAGCAAAGTGGTTTTTAATTATTATTTAATAAAGTCAAAAACCTCTGTTTTTATGGTTTTGGCAAGTCTAAGGTCTAATGCTACAATTTTACAATTTTTCAACTTTAAAACCCAAGAATATTAAATCTAGGACCTGACCAAACTAAAAAGACCTGTAGATTATGTTTTCAATATAAAATGTTGCGACTGGCGCAATTTCTCTTAGATTTGAATAAATGGCAAGGATTTGCCTGACAGTATTTGTTGTTTTGTCAGAGTAGATTAATATTTACGCTTTTTCATTTGTCAAAACTATAGATATTAGAGTTTTGCACATTCACTGGCAAAATAAGTCAACATTAAGGTTGATGTAAAGCAAGAAATTCATTGTGCTTATTCAATCCTTGAACACGTGAAGTTCTTCTTTTAAGCATACCTCTAAGCTGTTAGGGTTGGCCTCCTAATATTACTTAATAGCATAGGTTTTCTAAAAGGTTTTAAAAAGTGACTCAGTCAAGACTTATAGGCCTAGTTGTGACATGTGTTTTATGTACTTGTCCATGTCCTTCTCTTTCTTGTGGCGCTGAGTGACGTCACAGTTGGTAGTAGCGGGCAGCCACGTTGTTAATAAATTGACAATCTACCTCCCTATCTCAATCTTTGCAATCTTGTCAAGTGAACGCGTTCATGAGCAACTGACGTTATTCCATGTAGCAGTAAAATCAAAGACAACACGCCCAGCCAAACCGCAATGTACATGCATTGAATTTTTATATCTATTTCATTTTACATGTTTATCTAAGCAAATAGCATTGTGGTATTGGGCCAATTTGATAGCGTTTTGACCAATTAACACCAAACATGTTCATTCTGTTTTTGTTCGTTTTGTTGGGTTTTGTAACACAGCTCACTCAAAATCACTTGATTATGGACAGTTCAATGGGCGGATGGTGGGAGTTAACTATGATGTTTGTCTTAGTTCTCCCTCCCAAAAATGCCCAAAATCAGGGTGCTGGACCACATTTTTCCTTGAATTTCCTTTTCTTGACATCCCCTATAAACCTTGCATGCACGTGAATCTGACCATTTCCATGAAGTTCATGAGTGCTTCCATAAAACAAAGAATCGGACGATATTTTATTGTGAACCAGAGCATAAAAAAAGTAATTGTACAATAAATTGAAAAGCTCCACTCATTAATTTTTTTGTTGATTTATTTTCTACTCAGAAAACATGAAATGAATGATAGAGTACAGGAGCAGTCCGACATCAATCCTCAAACCGGACTTGATCCTGGGTTTCCATCGTAGCTTATTTAATCACGTACTTCGAGAAATATGGACCGTGAACGAGCCAATCGGCTTGATCTTGGTTTTAGCAACTCTTGGCAACTTTTCGAATTAAAGCCATAAAATGAGACAAGTAGATCTTGTCATGGACAACAGTACACTGGACATATTTGATGCCGCCAAATGTACCCCAATAGTATAACGGAAAATTTAGAAACTTTAGAATTGAAACTCACGACCAGAAATTGAAAAAATCTTAGTCACGCTATCCAAACCACGGTGATTCACTCGCCATAGACATTCAAAATTATAGGGAGGAAGATGGCAAGTTTTACTATCTAGCTCAGGGATGTTGTTTATAGAAGAATTCTCGTCACCCCTTTTTTTCTATGGTTCAAATTTTCAGTTGTCCAAGTTGAGGTTAAGCTGAACGGGTGATACAACATGGATGAACAAAGAAATTTGACTTGCGTGAATAAAAATTACGAGTGAGAGGAATTCGTGCAAACTTCCAAACTATATTTGATGTCAGGGGTTGCCAGAAACATCCAAGCACTCCTTGATAGTGAATGAAAGGTGTCTTAACCTCTACTGAGCGTAAAAGAGCCAACTATTGCATGATCCTTGAATTGCAATGTCAATAATCTTGAAGTATAAACATTTCTATACTTGAAGACTGGAGCTTAATGGCTGGAAATGATCAACAGTAGCTTCGCTGAAAGGATGGAGGATGAAAACCGATCCAAAGCCAGATCAGCCAACTCTAATTCGTTGGTCGATCAAATAATATATATGAATACAAGTTTAAAAAAATGAATAAATTTCTCGTCTTGAACTGCTGGGAATTAATCCCAGCAGCGGCAAGGATGTCCCCCAAAAGTGGTTCGTTTCAAAGTTATGTTGTCAAAGGCTAATGTAACTGACAGGCAGGCCGAAAATTCGAACTTTATGTAATGTTTATTAAATAACTTTAGACATATCTCCTGAGATCGATCAGAGTAGCTTTGGGCTCAAACTTGGCCAAGTTCATCTATTCAACAAGATCTTGTGGTCGTATGAAGTGCTCATGTGGCATAAAATGAACTCTTCAGGGTTATAAGTTTTTGGTTCGGTTCGCAGTCTACATCTTTTGATGCCCGTGTCTACATCTGGTATTCAGTAATAACTTGCATGGTCTAAACCAAATACCAAAAATTATTTTTTCTTGTTTACGCCATAAATGCAATTTCATTTTTCGAACACGACGGATGTAAATCAGTTGGTTTAGCGCCGGGATTAGATTTTATTTGAAAGGAAAGACTCCCTTGCTATGTCCTTTGTCAATTACTCGATGATAAACACAAAACCTCGATTCCAGTAGATATGAATGCATATTACGTCATTGTAAGGTAGTTAGGTGATCCTTCAGTAAGTGAATCTAACTAGAAATGATAAATCAATACGTCAAATTCCATTCAACAATGACTTTTGCTAATCAACTGCAATTTCTTTGCATTTTCAAGATACTAAAGTTGTTCTTGGGGTGCTAGAGGATAGAACCTCGCCAAGCCAGCAAAGCTAGCCATCACCTAGTCCATTCGCAGTTCCGATAGGCAGTGTCATATTTCGTATCAGAATGTTTCTCCGTCTGTGGGTATACTTAGCGTCGAAAATATTCCATGAGAAAAATCGGGAAGAAGAATAGAACCAACCACCCCGCCACTTCTCCTCCGACTTCACGCAACATCGAAAAAAAACCACTTTTACATGGGTGAGTGGCTCTCAACAATAAACAATAAAAAAACCAAAAAAAACATGCTGCTGATCTAATGCTGGGTCGAGTGCGAGTGCACTCGTCGAGTCTTTTACTCGATTTTGGAAAAATTGGCCGGGTTCGTCTTTAAAATTTGCAAGACTAGTCTTTTTGTTAGACCTGACTCCAGTAAAAGACTCGAGTCCTCAGCCGGGCTCGGCGAGTTCGACCAAAAGTCAAGAAGTCAAAGGATACGTATGAATCCAACTTTTGCCGGACTCGCCCCAGCACTACCCTGATCCCAACTGCGTAGTGATGTGCACTGCGAACGGATACAAAAAATTCTTATCTCCTAAACCATTCATCTTGTTCCAAAAAAGCATTTGATATCACCACAAGATCTTGTTGAATAGATAAACTTGGCCAAATTTGAGCCCCCATCAACTATGCTTAGAGAGCTCAGGAGATAAGTCCAAAGTTATTTAGTAAACACTACATAAAGGTCAAAATTTCGGCCCGCTCTTGCTCAGCAACAAAGGCTTTTGACAACATAACTTTGAAACGAACGACTTTACAAGTATGTAATCTAAAAATGACGTGCTTTTAATTGACGAAGATCTACGTTTCTTATTTCATTGCTTGAACTCAAAAGGTGGTTCAGAGTTGCTCTAATCTAGTGCCCTGTATTAGTATTCTAACACAAGGCCCTACTATGACCAAGAACAGGGTGATTTGGCGGGAAGCTTGTTCATAGTCCATATTTCTAGAAGTTCATGATTAATGCTTTCATCGAACGGAATCAGGCATACAGTGTGAAGAAAGGGTGAGCCCACGTACTAAAACAGTATGAAGTTCTTCGCCGGTAGCAAAATTTCACTTTTTTACATTTTCATTCATCTAGCCGATTTGTTGTGTATTTTGAAAATAGAAATGCGAAGTCGGTTTAATAGGAACTTCCAAAAACTTTGAACGTGAAGTTAGACTGTTTTAACTAGGTTTCTGAAAATTTTATATTTTGAAGTATAATGAGGCACTATATAAGGTTTTAATCTGGGCTGAAATTACATCAAGCTATTAAGCTATTAATATGAGAGTTGGTCCTTGTCTAGGCAAGCTATAAACTACCATGATCTTTTTTGGTATTTTCCTTGAGTCATTAAGGTTGTCAACCATTCTAGATCGACATACTGGTGAGAGAGAAAGAGCAAGCTGAACATCAAATATTTCAACTCATGTTATGTCCTAAATCGAGACTCAGAAAAAAGGGCCATTTAAATCTACTGGTCGAGTAAGTTCCTCAAGACCATGTTTAAGTGAAAGGGATTATTCAAAATGGACTTGGAAGGTAAGTAATTATAGTGACTCAAAGACGAAAGTGGCAAAACAAAAGCGCTCTGTGACCTTTTTGTCACATTTTGTATGTAAATTTTATTTCTTGGTTGACGAAAAGCCTTCGAAGCCCTAATAGTTGTGTTACATTCACTGACCAACAGTTTCGTTGACAGAGAAGGACTTCATAGAAACACGGAATCATAATAGTTCAAGACCCCGAAAACATTCAAATTTTGGAAGTGAAATATTTAAATGATATTTAGTTCCCAAAAGGCAAATTGTTCAAAAAGTTGTTTAAAGGTAGGCCAAATATATTGTTGAAAACTTTGAAATATTTGTCTTGAACAGAAAGGAGTTGTGGTGTAGTGGTTAGCGCAGTTTCCTAGCATGAGTGAGACCCGGTTCGATTTTCCTCCCCGACCTATAAAGTAGATTGGTCAAAACACACGTCTTAGGTAGAGGGCTCTAGTCTGAGGGAATCCTCTTGTAAGATATACCTCCTGTTCATCACTTACTGGAGGCCCAAAGATGTTTCAAAAGAAGTCGAACAAGTTTTCGACTATATGTCTTCGCAATAACTTGTAATATATTGAGGCCATTTTTCGATCTTTAAGCTGCAAACCCAACTTTCAAGTTGTAATAAGTAGGGCCAGCCAAAACTTGCCTCCTGCATTACGTGCAAATTTTGCAAAAAAACTTTCATATCCGAGATTTTTCCCCAGATTTGTTGCATATGCAAATTTTGCAAGTTTAAGACCAATATTTGACATTTTTCTGCAATTTATTGTGCATTTTGAGCCATTTCAGCAAAAAATATCAATATTTGTGAATGATTTTCAAGAACTCCAGTCAATTTTAGAAAAAAATGGGAAATTTTATTGACTAATTGTGTTTTCAAATCTTATTTCACAAAAAGCATTTCTTGTACTTTTCTGCCCATATACCTATTCCATTCATTTAAAAAAGTTCTTTATATCTGAATTTAATGTGATGGGGGTTTTACACAAGGGTTTATTTCGGGATCATCAAAATGTTGGACTTGGTCGTCTCGTGCTCATATCTGTAATCTTCTCGAATAAGTTAAAACCAACTTGGTTTCACTCACCCACACAAAAGGCGGGAACTGGCGGAACAAATAAACTGAGTATCAAATCAACCTCATATTAGAGGAAGGATCAAGGACACACGTTTTAATAGTTTAACAATTTAACATTGAAGGAACCCAAAGAGAAGCAACTGTCATTGTTTTGACTAACCTGGATATTTCGGAGGACTCAAAATTGTAAACCTTTACATTCATTGCAATTGACTATTAAAACCTGGTTGAGGAGAAAGCTCATGGATGGTTTTGAAGATACATTGTAAAGAATACCTTCTGCACCTCCTTTATAAACGGCATTGTGCCAATCTTCAAGGTTTGTCGCAATAAAGTAAGTGCTCTCTAATTCACACATTATGCCTGCTTGTCGTGTTGGCAGAAGCTCAAGCTTTTCCTGAAAATGCAACTAGAATCTCAATACTTTACACACAAAATAGCAAATATAAAAATATTTGCATTTGAATGAATGAATGACTTATTTATTTCTGGTCGCAGGAACACAAGATCTACAGTTTTAAATTTGTATGGTTCCTATTGATCGACCTTACGGATTATTATATTCCCCGTCACACAAAGATATGTTTCACAATGTCTTTGTTGCTTCTTTGGATTCATATCTGAGTAGATGGGTCATAGGTCTTGATTATACTCTTCACTTTAGCATTGTTTTCTTCCTCCCTGATGTGCACAGGCAGTCTTTCCCAAATTTCAACAATTTTGGTAATAATTGACTTCTTGGTTGCATGGGGAGGGTAAGCTCTGGACGATCTTTGGCGCGTGTTCTTTTCACCCCACATGAACCTCCATTCGTCCGGCTGTAAGGGGATGATTTAACCAGTCTTTTCCACAATGCCAAGCCAGAAGAGCTCTAGCACATATTGCAATAGCGTCTATAGAAACCTGGTTTGTTTTCTGTAAAATACGTTACACGTTATATTCCAAGTGTTTTCTTGTTGGTATATTCAGGGCAGCTTTCATGACCGCGGAGTGGAGAGAACTTAGCTTCCTCAAGACTGGATCATTCAAGTCGAGTGCGTCTGAAATAACCTCAAGCCCGTATCTGAGTTTTGATGTAAAAAGTGGTCTCTTCACCCAGAGGAAACAAATATGATCTAGAAACCTGCATGGTTTGGGGCATTAATTTGGGGTTCCAAGTTAGAAGACAACTTCGAGGGCTTTCTATTCTTAAGGTTTTAAAATTATGAAATATATTGAAACCTTTGGTAATTGCTTTAAACTGTTGCAAAATTAGTTTCACGTTCTTTTTATGTTTTTCTTTTGCTTTTAAACAGGCGTTTCTGTTTCAGGCGTAATCTTTGCGTTTGATATTTTCTTTCTTGAGCAAAAAAGTTATTCCGTGCTTCAAAAAATTGGTTATTGATTCTTTGGCCCTCAAAAAGAATTTTATTTCCGAGCCCTAATGATCAGGGCAGGAGGCACCATGGAAAGGACAAGAACCTGCTACCTAGGAAGGGCACCTTCAAATCCAGGTGCTAGAAGATATCATGGTGTAAATTTCATCTTTATCTATATGTTGTCCGATATGGAAGGCAAAATAGCCCTTACAGACCACAAGAACGAAAGAGTTGATGTCTATATTTTGGAAAGTTTATTTGCAAATGCAAATTTCATGCCAATGCATAACTAAAAATACTTTTAATTCTGATTGACCCTGTTTTTGAAAATGGTATGTTTGTATGTACTTTGTTTGCCAAAATCACGCAAGATAAGTTTCGCGAACGTAAAAGTAAGTTATGAAAAGGAGAAGCAAGCTGTAATTTGTTTTGTTATTCAAATGCTTTGGGGGTTTTCAAGGCAAAAGTAATTTCATTATCATTTTTCTTGAACTTCATGCTCATGAATTGAGTCCTGTCAAAAATCAAGGAAAAGTTTTTTTTTTGGTTTGGTTTGGTTGTTCACGGGCTTTTCTAACCGCTACAAGGAATGTAATCCACAGTTCTAATAAAATGAAAGGTTATAGTTCGTCTATTTATTACCTTTCAATCTTTATATGATATTTGGTCTACCAATGAATTTGAATTGGCAGACCGAGCTAGTCCTTGAATGTAGGATTGATCTGGAATGCTATCTAAAAATTGGTCCAAGTCTGATTTGAAAGATGCAACCGGATCAACAAGGCCTACGTATTCGCTACGAATATTAAAGGGAAGCAATTTAAACAATGAAGGAGCCCGAGAAAAAAGAGTGGACTTCATGGTTCGAACTAGCCTGGAAGGTGCTCTACAGTCACTAGAATTGACCCTAAATCCTTGATTGGGACAAAGCTCATGGATGCTTTTGAAGACGTACAGTATCAGATACCTTTCGTACCTTCTCTGAACACGGTACAATCCCAACTTTTTTAGTCTCTCCCAATACGAATTTCAAAACAGACTCATTTATGCAACTTCTAAGTGAGGTTCATATTTTGAAGCATTCTGAAACCGTGAATGCTTTAAAGGATCAATATCATCTTTGTGTACAAAAGTATCTCTGTCAATAAGGGCCTGATTTATAGCGTCACACAGCCCAAAAAAACGGGAAGAAGCATGGTATATTGGTACATAAACTGCTCTTGCCTTGCCTTGAAAGCAATATCTTTTCCGGACACTATGTGACCCGAGGCACTAATTAAAAATAAGATTTTGATAGAATTAGCCAAAAACAGCACAAACACATTATAATTCAATAAAAAGGAATTGGCCCAATCGGCCCTTCATTTGGTAGAGGCTGAATGACAAAGCGCCCTCTGGAGTGCAGAACGTAAAACATATTTCGTGCGGGGGCTACATATGGTGTACTGATAACTTACGCCATAATTCATAAAAAAAGCATTCAAAATAAACATTCAGTTACTTATCAATGACAACCAAAACATGCATTCTGAAAAAGGCATGGTCAAAATAAAAAATCGGCTAGAAATGTAAACATTTTTTAAAACGAGATGAATGTATTTTTTTCTTCTTTCAGTTTCAACAAAAGGAACGAATCCCAGTTGCAATCACTTTGGCCAAAAATAGTAATTCATTACCCAACTGTTACTCGCCAAAAAATGTAAGTGCGTTCCTCATTACATATACTTATACTTAAATTTAGATTACCTACATTTCAGGTTTTGCCTCAACTCGCTAAATCAATACCCCCCTCAATAGTTAAATTTTTATTTCAAGCACTCCTAAAATTAGTAGTGTTCCTGCCAACATGTAATGCTAATGAGCATGTGACATTATTTGCTTAGCATTGCATTACCCTCATTCTTGGCCATGTTCGTTTGGCTAAGCCAATGGAAATGCATAAGAGGAAAATCATTTCTATTCCAAATTTGAACGTACTTTAACATTATCAATCTTTTGGAGATAACAAACCGCACGGTTTGAATTGAACCTTGGGAGTCGAAAGGCATATTTATAAGGACAAAATAAATACTATAGATATTTGATTTTTAGTATATTAGAGAGTTTTATTGGGTAATGTATCATAAACTATGCTACGTTGCAAAATCGATTTCGCTTTTTTGACAATTCAAACCAAAGAAAACTGATTCGTTGGCATCCGTTTAATTTTTTTCACTGTTGTTTGAGACCGTCTTCGAAAACGTTTAATATTGTAACCCCAGGTGTGGTGAATGCCAAAGCTGTACCGTACATCCGCCGAGACCGTCTTCGAAAACGTTTAATATTGTAACCCCAGGTGTGGTGAATGCCAAAGCTATTGGCAATTTCGATGGGGGTATCACCTTTGTCAAGTTTGGCCTCAACTCTCTTTCGCAGATCTAATGTTTAAGAGGCTATGTGGTTATTGAGGGCAATTCCAAGTGTAGACAATAATATGGCGCACCCTGTATATAACAGGGGTTTGATTCTGGTTTTATCTAATGGTTGTTGAAGATTTGCAACCATGACACAACAAGTCACAATGGATCACCATGAAAATTCTCGATTGCCTTGTTAGAACCCTGTGCCTAAAGTCATGGATAGATATGAGGAGAGTTGGTAAATCTAGTGCAATATACTAAAGCTAAAGAAGGACTTCACTCTGAGTTACAGGTCTTTTAGTCCAACAAAATTTGAACTAAGAAACATAAACAATAAACAAAAAGGCAAATTTAACGAGGATTTGAAACCGCAAACATGTTCATTGTTCACTTCTTTTTTTCCGGATATTCGAAAATATCGAAAGAAAACTGTTCAGATTGCCTAAAACCTTCAAGTTTCCTCAGTTGTCAAGAAAGAAACGAAAAATCAAATGCCAGCCTGGAGAGTGAAAAAAGGAACGAGCAACGATTATTTTTTGTTTTTGGGGGCGTCGTTACAATTACACCATTTCAGAATGTAATGGCATTACAGTTCCTTTTTTTGAAAAAATGAACAAACTACCGTAATTTTGATACTAGTGCCCTACTCATTGTGAACATACAAGTATTTACGTAGATCAATAAAATGCAAGCCATCGGCCAAAAAAGATTGCCTGCCTTAAGCGAAATCTAAAAAGATCCTTCTTGCCTTCAATGTGGGATTGTTACTGACTGCAGAAGGTATATCCAACAATAACACAAAGAGTCATAATAAAAAAAGACACTAGATTGCTAGTAAACTGTGCACACCTACATAAGTCATGGAAATGTAGAAAGTTGAGATATTTGGTGTGACATACCCAATCAAAACGAGATTTGTCTGTCAATAAACTAATTTCAAGTTCGCTCTGAATCATGTCTTCTAGTTTAACTGCATTAGATTGTACACTATGAAGAAATGCAATTCATGACTGGAGCATGCCTATGGAAAAACAACACCAATTTTTACTTGGGTCAATCTATCAAATCCAATGATTACTAAACCCCCCCCACTCATTTGCGTCATGATACAGCTATCTTTGAAGTCTCTGAACATTGTTCATCCTTTTTGGACACATCAGCCTTTTACTTTATTACGTAAAATAAAAATGTGGCAAACATAAATGTGCCCAGAACATTTCGGTGACGCTGTTCCAAAATGGCATTAGTGCAACACTACAAACAGGCTGTATTCAATATGAACTCGATTATTATTTTCCCTTTCAGTGAACTCATATAGGATATTTTTTTGTGTCAGGATTTTTATTCTTCAATGCTATTATTGCGAGACAAACGGATAACAACTTGAGTTGCTTCATAACAAATTTATCTGTTTTCTCTCATCTCTAAATGAATTGTTGCCTGCAAAATCAGAGGGAACGATTTCTCGCTGAAAGAAAACGTAAATAGACACAATACCATTCAGAAGTTCAGGAAGGAAGAGCTTCAATTCGTGTGGACATTAATCATATTAGATACGTTTCAAAGGAAGACGGCCATCATGAGCGACGGGCGAAAAAGACCTCTGTAAAAGAGCGAAATTGAACTTGGCCCCAAAAACTCGTAAATCCACCAGCCTGGAATTGGGCTTGAACCGTAATTGTCAATGTGTTCAAGGGCCTTTCCATCCATCTGGAGGTTAGTTTGTGTCACATATTCTTTCAAAAAATGGGGCAAATTCAGAATGATGCATGGCAGACCCACGTGCAACACTGTTAAAAAAAGAACAATTCGGGGACCTTTGAAATAGACCCTAAATGTTTAATCTTTACGCAAGAAAAGTTAAATCACACAGATCACATTGTGAAAAAAACCCTATCCTAAACACATTAAAGATAAATGCTCAGTTGTTAATGGACTCCGGTAAGTTAGGTCAGTGAGTTGTGTCCCTCCTGTTCAAGGAGATGGGAGTGAAGACATATTTTCCAGAGAAGACGTCCACCAACCCATCATTGAGAAGGAAGACGAGAAGAGGAAGGAGGAGTTGGAGGCTCGCTCCAAGTCTGCTCGATCGACCGTCCGTCCGTCGTCCGCGTATGTTCCAGGTAGTAGGTACGCCACCAAAGGCATTTTTTCCCCTTCTTTCTCCAGTGCGTCGTTCATACCTCATGTCCGTACGCTATGCGTCAAAACCAAAGGCCCCAGGATGATTCAGTTGCGAGATTGGGATCGAAGTGAGAAGATGGTACTTGTCGTTTTGCATTGGGACAGGCCGATTGATATTGGGTGTTACTGTTGTGACCAGAGCTAGTGATTGGCGAGTGTTGGAAACGGTTTCACCGAATAATCAGGTGTTCTGTCAGCTGAATCTGAATCGGAGACGCCAAGGGTTGTTACTTATTATTGATTTCGACCTGACATTTAGCAGACCTCGAGGGTGTGAGCTTCACCTCTTGACAAGTTTTACTCCCAGGAAAAATTGCGAAGGTCAATCTCACGGAAAAGGGACCCTCTCGATATTTTAGCGTCCTACTGAAAGGAAAATATTTTAGAGGCACTTTCCCTTGGATTCTCAAAACTGCCAATAGGAAAATAATCACCGACCAAAGACCATCTGAATAGCAATCTGGAATCTGTGGGTCGATTGTGAAGGTTGAATAGAAATTGGATTTTGGTGATCTCCCGGGTGCCGCAAAGGTACGACTTCCAGCAAAGCAATGGTGTGTGAATCAAAGTGACTTATTGCGCCAGACATGACGTCGATTTGGCACTATATGTGCATTTTAGCCCTCCTTGGGGTCTACTCACCGGTCAACGGACAACTCTCATTTGGAGACAATGAAGGAGACACAAATGGAGGTAAGCGATTGCAATTTTTGCCAACATGTCTGTCTTTTTTTTGGCTAAGGTTGGATGTTTCGTACTAATAAAGCTACAATCCAGCAATGGGAATCAATTCCAAAGCCGTGCAAGGAATGAATGAGTGACTAAGTTCAAGCTCTACCAAAACAGCAATGCTTGCAAGCATATATGTTCCCAATGATTTCTTCGCAAATCATTTGCAGATACTTAATTGAAGTGAGTAACTCCCGTGAAAATGAAAACCCAGAAAACGACTTCCTTCATCTTTTAAAAACCTAGGAACTCATGTAGCTTGCTCGTCAAAATCCGAACCCGTTTGTCGCCTAGCCAAACAAATTCGAGTAGGACACTACAAACCGATTTGCGGACAAAGTGTCTCCAAACTTTGCCGACTTATTTGTGCCTGATAATTGAATTAATCCTCTGGCAACAAATTCATCACAAGCGCTCGAAGCCAAACCCTCTCAGCGCATGATTTGGATTCTCACGATGTTTTCAAGGGTGTTTTATCGGCATCCATTATCCATGTCAGGAGAAGTGTGTGTGTGTGTGTACGTACTTGAAAAATGACAAGTCGATATAAGTATAGATTGGCTAAAACGAGCATTACTCCTGATTGGATTTTTCTTGTTTGTGTTCTTGCAAGCAAAGTACCAGTAGACTCAGAGGAATAAAAGACGCTTTAGAAATACGTCAAATATATCCCTTGGTTAAGTTCAAATTTAAGCGCTTAAATAGTGAAATTTCAACCAACTCAACTATTCAGAGCGCTTTGGGATTGTAAAACGATTTTGGCGCCCGTCATGACGATGTTTTTCAATTGGCATAGATATTCTCATAAAGTTGGGTTGGTTTTAACTGAAATTTGAAACAAAGTCATTTCGCTGTAAAGCCTTAAGGCAGAGCAATATCATCAGCTTATTCGTTAAAAGTCCTCTAGGTTAATTTTGCAATATATTGACCAATATCAATCAAACTGCCGAGTTATGAGAACTTGATCAAAGTGTCGACCTTGTAGTGTCCAAATAACACTGAAATCGACGCTTTTTGCTTAAACAGCATAACCGTTTTGAAACCAATCAGACATTGTCTAGGGTTCTCGGAAAGGCTTATTTGACTGGATTTTTAATACTTCCTGAATTTCCGAATTTCATGGTGTTGTTCAATTGTTCCTCTAGCTATTATATCATTGTTTTTACAATGACCACACGTTTCGGCATTCTCTTTCAATCATGGATCAATGATTTGCGATAGGTCATGAAGAGGTGATGGTTCACCCTGTTGTAAAAAGCCAATCTTCTATCGTTCCTCAATCCAATGGATTTTATGGCGAACTTTCTCGTGACCGAATGGTTTCTAAAAGGTCTTTCATATTGTTTACAGTGGCCACAAAATAAAAAAATTCGTTGCCCCTTGAGTTGTTTTGTCATACTTGACCACAAAGCACCTTCTGATTCATGAACAATGAACTCATTACGATATTTCATGGTTAAAGCCCCCGTTCCTAATTTTTGGTCAAGGTAAATCCATCCATTGAACATGATCGAACACCAAAAATGGTTCTCATCTCTCAATTGAGGGAAACCCGCCTTTACGAGTAACTAAATTAGACGCAGCTTGAGTGACAGTCAGAAATATAGAGCAAAGTTTACAAATTTATTGACGCAAAGTCGGAATCACAGAGTATGCCACGTCAAGATCAATCATGCTAGATATAGTCTAGTTACTGAAGTTGTTTTGCTCTCAATCGTCCATCATTTCTTCCTTAGTGGCACAACTTGTGTCCATTTCATGTCATTCTTGGACAACCAGGGATGGGTTAGAGTCGCGTGATACTTGAAGTCTGGTTCGATCTCGGGTATTCCAAATATAAGCTTCCTTGTTGTACTTCAAATTCTGAAATAAACGGTAATTAGTTATTGTTTGACAACTTAATTGGGTGTACCTATGGTCATTCCTGAGAGCAAGGTAACAATTAATTATAGTCAGAGTATCAAAAAGACTTTAAGACACAAGTACAAGCTAATGTTTAACCAATCTCTAGCTAAAGCGCTTTTGATAAACTCGTGATGTAAAAATTCGTCAGTTGTTTTACCGATGTCAATCTTTTGCCACAAAAATGGCAAATATATTTTGCTTTTTCATTGTAACTTGGAATTTTTGCCTGTAAAACGTCCTGTCTTGCTAAAATGCAACACTATATTTCGGTTCTAAACCTGAGATGATTAATTTCAAGCAGAGGCGGAAATCTTCCCGACTTACTTTGTGCTTAGGAGTTGTTTTTGGACACTGGAAAGCATTTATTTTTCCTCTCACACATTTTTCCTTCTACGTCAAAGAGAGTCAAGAGCTTTGATCAGCAACGCTATATGCCAAAATCGACTTGATGGTGAGACGAATCCGTCTTTTGTGCGACCACCACCATCTCTTTCTACGTTCGCTGATCTGAGAATTGTGGATTTCTATGTACCTCCCCGCACTTATTTTTGTGAGCTTGATCTTGAATTACCACGGCCCTGAATTGAGACATCTCAAGTGCGAATGTTGCCTTGACAGGAAAAGTTCAGAGCGAGATGTGTACGGTTAATTGCTGCTGCAATTCTTTTTCTCTCTCTCGTTGTTGTTATCCTGAAAGGGGTTTCGAGAAATACTCGGAATGTATTTTGGGATGCCACGACCAATGCAGAAGCCATTGTTCACCTTCAGCTCCTTGTTCTGGTCTAGATACACATAAAAAAGGTCACATGGTCTCTTTGTTTCCGTCGTTCTCCGTACAATTGGTCCGACATTCAAGCCTCCCTCCAAGGATCTCACACGGTTGTTTGACAAGGCGAGGTTTTGTCACATCCACCAACAAGCCAATCTGAACCAAGAGGATCCAAA
Source organism: Tigriopus californicus (assembly GCF_007210705.1). NCBI lineage: Eukaryota > Metazoa > Arthropoda > Copepoda > Harpacticoida > Harpacticidae > Tigriopus > Tigriopus californicus. Next base: position 9,709,612 of record NC_081451.1, read on the forward strand.
CGAGTGAAAGTAGTACGGCAAAGCGGAGAAATGCATCTGTAGTTTGTAAAGAGCCTACTTGTGACATGAAATGTAGGAGAAATGTACGCCATATTAAATGAAATAATGGTGATTTTTAAGCCCTCTTGCTTCTAGCTCCAAGTGGCAGACTTAAATTCTGGTTGAGACACGAATTGCAATAGACCATTCAATTTTTATTGCATTACTTAAAAAGAGTTGGTTTGGTTTGCGATGAGGTCGATTAGGAATAATTGATTCTTAGATGGATTTGCACTTGTGGAGAAGATTTAAAAAAAATACTTATTAAGTAGTTAGGACTTCATATGAGAAGCATTGAATATCATAGTTGTAGTCTAGATTTATTTCTCCTTTTTGTCAAGATAAAAAGACTAAATTGGGTGGCATTTTAATACCTCTAATATCGAGGAGGCCAATTTATTGTGATTATTGTGATGATTTTCTACCAACAAGTCAGGCTGGACAAAATTCTGGAAACCCTTAGAATTCAGAGGCGAAATAGTTCACTATTCAATTTAGTGTATGAAATAGGACAATAACATAAAATTCAAAAGCAAAGGTAGTTTCAAACTCAATCCAATCCAATTTGAGTTGGGTACAACCCTAGTGTCTGAATCCTGATTCATACCGACATGTTCTCATGATCAATATATTTTTTTGCTGCTAATTGATTTCACTCAAGCTTTTATTTCTTCCCTCGCCTTAAGGAAAACGAATGCTATTTACGTCCAATAACAAAAGACGCCAAGAACTCTACGTAGTATACGAAATGTACTATTAAGCGACCTTTACAACAACATTCGTCAATCCTCACCAATAAATAAAAGTAAAGTGGTGACTACGTATGTGACATAAATATTCATAACGCATCTCAAACGGAATTACAACATTGTTGGATAATCAAAATTGTGATTGAGCAAAGCCAATACCAATGCCAAAATATGTGGTCAATAGATTATTCTACACTCACCAATAGACAGTAATAGATTTTCTGATCAACCCTTGAAGAGCATAAATACCCTTTCAAGGAAATCAGGCCGTCCATGATTTGAACACGTGGGGGTGAATGCGTCCGTGCAGCTCTCAAAGGTATGAGTACGTACATGAGAACGTAGTTTCTTGTCGTCGATAGGTTTCCAATGCATGCCAGCCAGAGCTTCACCTTTCAGCCAAAGGTTGGATGAATTTTGCGTGACAAATAAATGCCAATACGCCGTTACACTTTTACACTCGTCGAGCGACATTAGTGTGAAGCGTGAAGGAGCCAGCCTAATACACAAATGTATGGTTCCATCGAGAGCTCTTCAAAACACTCGCTTCAGAGTCTATACGTTCCGAGTTGATGACGTACGAATTCGAATATTTCGTTCCTCAATGGATTGATCGGGTTCCACTTGAAGGAAGAGAAGACAGTCCAATGAAAAGTTATTAGTGGCCATACATTGTGGCTCGTCACTTTCCCAGGATAGCATTGATTTGAAAACGGCTAGAGGGTCAGTCTTCCATTGATCACGTTTCTCGTGAGTCGGAAACGCGTCACTCCTTCCCTCTAGCTCAAATCTTAAGTCGTACGGGGGGGATTCCATCACATCAAAGTACTTTGGCGAAAAAAGAATAATATGTAGTGCTGGGGCGAGTTCGGACTCGAGTCTTTTAGAAAGGACTCAAATCCGGACTCGTCAAAAAAATGGTTTTTTATTCATTTATTTAAATTTTGCAAGACGAGTCTTTCCGCTTGACCTGACTCTAGTAAAAGACTCGAGTCCGAAGTCAGCAACTCCAGCAAAGAGTAAAACAAATCAGAGGACTCATACGAGTCTAACTTTTGCCGGACTCGCCCCAGCTCTAGTGATGTGTATACATTTGTGTTTTTCATCTTGATGCCAAACTGACACCATGAAAAAAAAAGCCGAGTCCTTTGTGTGAGAAAAAAGGTGCGGGTAAAAGGAAAACAATATTTCCCATTTAACACGAATAATTGAAATCAATTTTGGAAAGTCCATGAGGCATAACTTGAACTTGAATTTTAATTCTGATGGGGATATCAGTGCTATTCCTTTTACATTGATCAATTGCAAAAATAAGAATATGCGGCTGCAAAACCGCTGGAATGCCCCTCGCAAGTCTTGTATTTGAACCGACCGACGATATTGAGGGTTTAAGGTGTTCAAATTATCTCCATTCTTTCGTTGCAATCTGTTCATCTGAGCCATTGGTGGCCTATAGAGTGCTATGCTCTTGTTGTGGTTGTGACCGTGCACTCACAATGCAAGGTCGCCTAATAGAGATCACTTTACCCCTCACCAAATTGTCGGCCCATTTCGGTTCACATCCTCGTCACTCCCGATCAAACTCCAGCCGACTTCTCTCTTGACGAAGCGGGTGAAATCCACCGAAATCCGGTCGATCGCAGTTCGCACCCGCCGCAGAGTCAAAAAGACGTCAAGAACTATTATCCGCAACTACTGTACCCCTCTGGCTCATGTACATGCACCTTTCATTGCAAACATATATGGTGGGTTGTTTATCTATCCCGTCACCTTATTGGACTAGTTTCAAGAGGGGTTGGTTACCGGGTCGATACTTCAGTAAGCCACGTGTTAAGGAGTCCATGGTAAATATGGAAGGTGTTGCTTTTTCCGCATTCTGGATGGCAAATTTGCATCTATTCCACGATGAGGGCGGGCTGACAATAGGATATATATTAGCTTTCCAGGACGTTATGGACACACCTCGCAGGTTTAGTTACATTAGATTGCAGCGGAAGGAGGTGTTCAGATCCTCGGGGTGTCTTGGTAATCAAGTGATTAACTGAAACATGGATGATGAGACTGATCTTCCTCTTGACGAGATGAGATGATGGAAGCCCACTGCCAGAGATTACCAAAACCTGCTTAATCGGCTTGTCATTCCGAAACATGCACGTCACTTGACTCACATTTGAAAGAGTCACTGGTCACATTAACTTTTTTTTTGCTTGAGAGCAAGCTTGAGCTTCAACACTCCATGAAAACTTTTTCAGGGTTAAAGCATCCTTCCTTCTGCGAATTCTTGTGCCGAAGGAAGGCTCAAAACAATGGTCAAATGTACATGCTAGAAAGGGTTTTCAGAATCATTCCGAAACAACCATGAAGATATGAACTCTATTTCCATTTGATGCCCTATATGTACTTGGGATGGGTTTTTACACATTTTAACGCTATTTTCTCTGAGTATGCAAGGCCATGTTGACTAGGTTTGGCGACCATTATTTTACGCAGTACTGCCTTTACTTCGTAATACTTCGCTCTTGTCGACTTTTGGTGATTTGACATTCTTTAAAGACTTTTTTTTGCTACCAATTGTTGTGCTAAAAGATCAGCAAGTTGAGGGGGGACTTGTGTTTTTAGCTTTAAAAAACGCAGTTGACTAGGTTCGGTGGAAAAGTGGTTGTCGACGTTCCGCACTTAGCTCTAAGTATTTCGCTGTGGTCATCCAAACTTTGCTAACTTTTGGTGAATACGTCCAAGCAAAAATCCCCTTGTCTATGGTGTGGTTGGAAAAATAAACAAATCAGATTTAGATCTTTTCCATCTGAAGATGAGAAATTGGCAGAAGAATCGCTTGTGACATCTCAGGGACAGCCAATGAAGCGAAAATGCTGAGTTTGTGGCAATGAGTTCGTTAGTGGTGAGATGTCAGAGCATCACCACGATGATACTTTAAGCTATTTGCACGACGTCCAAGTACGTGTGTAGGTCACAAATGCAAGCCAAAAAAGCACGACGTGTGACAAAGTGACATTTTCATCAGATACGTACCACATACCACGACTCATCCCCACGGTCATTTTTTTCTTGAGTTTCCGTCCGTAGTCTGATTGGACGTCACTAACTTTTAGTAAATGCATCTGATATTTGTAACGGAAGGGGAACATATCCGTTAGGAGCGGATCTGCGTCGACATCTAAAACCACCTTTCAATCATGTTTGCCCAGATATCGCAATGGATTTTTGATGCTCTTGCGGTTTGGTTGCACTCTGGAGGCCCACTCACTCATTTTTGCCTTAATTCGTGCTCAAATCAGGAAACGGCCTCTTTGTTCTGGATAACTTGGCTTGGAAACGGAAGAAAACATGCACCAGGGTTGCCCAAATTGGACCCTCATCTTTGGATGTGTTTGGAGAGAAAATTGTCGATTAAGTTTTTTCCCAATTATTATACATTCAAAAGAGTGTACCTTCCTCGGCGTGTCAGTGTGTTTGCGTGTGTGTTGATTTGCCGAGGACGTATCTGGGAACCCTGATTGGGTGGAGTTTGTCATCTTAGCTTAATGGGCGCCTCTGAGACGGAGAGGATTTTTTGGGGGCTTCGGATCATTAAATAATGGGCATGAACAATGGCACATTATATGAAGCTGGTGTAGAAAATAGTGGACTTGTGCAGCTGTCAAATTGACATTAAGAAGATTTCCCTGTCTCTGAGAATTCGCCAGAAATGAATGGGCTTGTGCGTTGAATCATGATTCTGAGACAAAGAGAGCGATTGAGGACTCCCCAATTGCAGGTCAAGGGTAAAAAGATTTACTAACAAGTTTCTAAATCTCTTTGTTCGCCTTAATTCCTAAGCAAGCAGACGACGAGCAGGAGAGGGAGGAGGATGTGCAATTTGTAATTATTTAGTAATTAGAACATCACGACGATAAGGAAATGTCGAGGCCCATGTCTCTTGAAGAAGGAGAGATGAAATGTGCACAAAGCCACGTTTCAGATGACACTTGAACCATGTAAACAGGTTGCCTGTCATTTAGCGACTGAGACTTGCCTCGAAAAACAGTCAGCCCCCGTCGGAAATAGAAAATTAGCCCAGAAAAACTGTTGACGGAACAACCAACACCCACAACTAAACATGTTGGAGCTAACCTCCAGAGTCGAAGCAATTCGTCATATTTACGCTAAAAATATGGTCCCTTATTTTTTGGGAACTGGCTATTTTGATCTTTGCTGATTGGCCCATTTCGCAAGTGAACTCTCGTAAATACTCCTGGCTGGTGGGAACAAGTGATGTTTTCTTTCAGCTCTCAAGGTTAGACATCTCAATCTATTTGGCTAAGGAATCAGCCGATTCGTAATTATCAGCTGGACGTAGTGGTCATCGCCATTGTCCCGGTTTGACGTTAAAAGTGGAGGAGAAGAGGGACTTCCTGGAAAATGATGGGGCACTTTCTGTGAATCGGATTTTTCATCTTCCCTTTCAGACCTCTTACTGTACTTGGAAGCGCCTTGACAGATACCAAAGAGAGTGAATAGGGTGCCAAAATTCTGCTTTGGCGTCCTAAAAGGAACCATCCTAGCGCCTTCACGCACGTCAGCCTCAAATGGCGTTATAGGGACATTGAGTTGTTGGGGTGTGGAGAATGAATAAAAAACAACAAGAGGTTACGATGCAAATCGCTGTCCTTCGAGTCGTCATCCATAGGAAGCTCAAATTTGTTTCTCGACAAAAACTACTGTTTTATGATGTGATTAAGACGGAGCATTTCCTTTGATTTACACGCAAATGTTTGTTTATTACGCAAACATGTCCTGACAGGTTGTCATCGTCGTAAATAAACACTGACAAATATGTAACCATCATTTCACATTTCTGCCAAATGCAAAGCAAAACTAAATCTAAATATAGGGGGTAGAAAAAAAAATAGTCGATCCATAAACATTTGAATAGATGATTTCAAGGCACACAATTGAAGGGAGTCTGTCTTTCGCCGAGTCTCACCCACAATCGATAACAGTTCTGTTTGCGCCCAACTTGCCTCAAATCCCTTGACAAATTGAGCAATCATGTACCGGTACTTCTTGTTTCTGCCTTGATCAGACATCCATTTCAAGTCAAATTGAGAACATACCATTGCCCTTTGTTAAGCCGATTTTGTTGCACCACCCAACACGCCCACCTCGCCATACCTAAAGATAGGCGAAGAAAAAAAAAGCTCCAATAGATTGCCGAAACATGTAACATTTGCAAAAATAGAGATCTAACTTGTACCAACTTCACGTTAAGTTCACTTTGAATGGGTAAGTAAGCCTCCTGCTCATTTTTGATTTCTCTATGTGTACCTGTCATTTGACATTTTTAGACACCAACCGATCGAAGTCACGGCAACCAGGTCTTGTGTTATATGTGTTTGATAATTTATCCCTAAGTTAAGTTCACATTTCTATTTCAAGCGCTTTGATGAAATGATTGCAAATGTAAGTGAATTCTTTGGAAAACATCCTAAAGATTAGGTAGGAGGTCACTTTTTCCATTGTCTGGAAGGGCTAAATACGCGAAATTTATGTATTTCTAGTCCGCTCGTCGAAACACAAAAAAATGTCCGGAGAAGGTGCAAAACGCTAATGATAATATTCCGATCAAACTTATGGCAGAAAGCGCAAGATTCGCACGAAAACACAACATATGGAGGCCCTGCTCAAAGCAGACTTTGTGTCTAACACTCCTAGTTTAATCAATTCAAACATGACCAATGTTATAGTTGAATTAACCTTCAAGCCAATTATGATGTTGTCCAATTTCTGGACATTATGAGCCCCAAAATCGAGCCTAGCATGGAGTCCATTAATTAAAGTGAGGCCTATTACTGTCAACCTTGAGCTCTCAGACCAGGGAACCATAGCGATTAGGGACAAGTTATGTGCCTCTCCTGACATTCCGGCGATTCGAATCACTTAATTTCTTATCCAACTTTTTGGTTGTAATTGCGAATTCGTGCCCGTGCCAACTTTACAATTTTCCCGACTCAGCACATCTCTGAAATGTTCTTTCCTGTCCAAGATTGGTGGTTAGTACGGATCAAGAAAATGGTTGTGGTAAATTGTCATTGAACGAATTGACACAAAAACAGATTCTTTGGGCTTATGAAACAATAACACTGGTTTCATCCGGCTGCTTCTCCAATTTTAACATTGGTTTAATTGTTTTTATCCACCAGCATCAATCCACAATTCAGTCTCAAGGAGAAAGAAAATGGGGCTAGGAAACTAGGATAATGTTATGTTTTATTAGTATTATGACGATCGAACAAAATTAATGAGGACTTGAACTTTATCATTTGTTTTGCTGAAAGTCTACCTGAAAAATACCTTAGCGGTAGGTTCAATAAAAAATGAATGCATATGTTACGAGCAGCCACTGGAGAAGAACAATTTAGCACTCATTTAGATTACAAATCCAGATAAAGCAAAGGAGAGGAGGAGGATTGGTAAGACATGAGTAAACAAAAACAGGCTTGCCAATTAAGATTTTATTGAACATCGCCTTCGGTCACGATTTACACCCTTCGAACTATTCAAACAATCAATACTGAGCTCAAGATCTGGGCGTTTTGTGGGGTATCAATGGCAACCCTGTTTGATTACCAGCAGGGATGCTCGTGATCTGGATTTTGAGACGCAAATGACCTTTTCTTGCTAGATCGGACCGATGGCCCACCAGGAAGAGTAGGATTCCCTCATTCACTGGAGAGGAAGAACAATCACTTTATTGGTATCTGTTCACGCAAAACATCGTAATGCAAACATTTAATGGGAGTAAAACCAAGATTCTTGAAAATGAAAATACTTATTATCATAAAGGTTCCAGTCCACCACTGAAAGCAGTCTTCATGGGGGGGGGACTAATTGCTCCTTGAACTTGGACTTGGCACAATGCCCTTGATACAATTTGAAGAAGCACTAAATCATAATCACAACTTAATGCAAACATCCACCCCTCAAAGATAGCCAACATTTTTGTTTTGTAACACGATCGGGAGCATGAAGCTCCACAAGTTCATGCCATTTGGTTCAAATTGAAGTAAGAGATTCCAAGAAAGTGCAACGGGACGTGATCAGTTTTTTTACACGTATGTCACAGATCGGAAGTATCTGATCTACTTGAAAGAAGAGGAATGTGAGCAAGCTGGATTGCACTGACTTCAATGGCAGGTCTCAAATTCTTCCCAGGACGCTTTTTGGCTTCATGTGAGGAAATTTCACGCCCACATCGGCTCAGGGTCGCCCAATACACGAGCTTGGAGTTGGCTAAAGTTGGCTTTGAATGAGTCAACTTGGCGACGCTGATTGCTTTTTTTTGTCAGAGTCCTTGAGTTTTGGACGTCAATCCCTGGCCATGGGAACCAATGTCCGAACTGGCAGCCCTGGATTGGATGCCTCATAATTTGCATTATTTCACAGGAACCCACGTGTGTGAGCTTTTGAAGGATTATTATTGGGAAGTGCGGGGAATCGCTCGCTCGCCAATCGTGGTGTATGCAAATATGAGCGGACTTCCAATCGCATTTCCTCCATGATGTTGATGATTCCAAGACCCCCGGTTTTTTTCCTTTTCACGTCCCTTCCTTGGGTTGCAATCACCGTCAAAAGCGAGCGGATTTCACCCCCCAAAAACAACTTTGGCCAGGTGTTTTCATGGATGAAGCGTTCAAATCCCCGGCAGGTTGGAACTTGGTGCGGCTTCTTTAGCGCACAAAGTTCATTCATTTGTTTCTGAATCATTATCTCCATCATCTTCACTATCGTCATCTGACGCAAGAGGAAGGTATGACTTGTCATGCTGGGCAATAACATTAGTCTCGTTATGATCTGGATGACTTCCTAACATTATCGCGAGACTTCCAAACCGCCCATCCATTCACAAGTATTTTCACACCCATTTCCTACTTCGTTGTTTCCCTGATTTTGAACTATTCAATGTTAGTTTTATAGCACGACATGCTTGCCTAAACCACACACCTTTCGAGGGAGATACCAATCAAATACAAGTACCGTATACAAGTACGTTATTTAGCAACTAAGAAACTCACAATAGATTGCTGCTTATAGGCAAAGGTGTGTGAAATTACCGCTGGAAACTGGGTTGAAGATGCAGAGAGCGGACATTGAACAATGAGATCGCTATCAGATCTTATCGTATTCGTGTTCGACATAATTCATTCTCCTCACCAGGAAGGTAGATGATTTTTCTTTCCAAGTACCTTTTTGAGTCGCTCATCGCCATTTGTGTCAAAGGGGGGCCAAAACACACTGTATCTACTCCAATGAATTCCGTCCTAAATTCATGAACATATTCTCCATCTCAACTGGAATTGGAGGTCCATCTTGGCTCTCTCATTCGTCTTGCAGAGGTCCATAAATCTGAACATGCTAATTATGTCTTGGAATATTCATACGGTATATTTCACCCCAAGAACATGAGAAACGTACACAAGTTCGACTAGGTTGAAGAGAGCACAGCTTAATGTTCCGACAGACTATGATTACTAGAGAACAAGAATATTGCTTTGTTTTTGAGAACTAGATCTTAAATTTTGATTTTCTGAAATAGGGTTTAGTATTGGTTCACGAAGGCTTGTAATTAGAGGGCGGATTTGAAAGTTGTTTTTCATATGCTTTGATGTTGTAGCTGGATTTTTTTTCCGTTAAGGTCAGTCAAAATGACAGTTTTTCCTCAATTTTGTGTTGGAAAAGCAATATTTTCCCTACATAGCACTTTTATATTGTTTCAAGGAAACTTTTAACTACACCGTTACTTTCCAAAGTATGCTCTGTTTTGTTGGATGATTTAGACATAGGGTCAGAAAGGAAGATGTGATAGGCAATCAATTTGGTTTGAAGTAAATGTTAATGTTAGAATATTTGTCAGTCCAAGGGTAAATCTTATGTCAAACTGTACAAAAATGAATGTGATATTTTAGTGTCTCAGGTAGCTATATAGGAACCAAAAGTAAAAAGGATGGAAATAATCCAAAGTTTTCAACAATCTTCCGAAAAAAAAATAATTTCTCACGGAAATTTGATAAAAAAGTACGCCCAGTCATACTTAAACTTGCAAAGCAAGAATTATTGCCAAGAATTCAATATTTCTATGAGCAGAAACACGGAATTTATTATAACTATGATGCATTGCTATTGTTGCATCCAATTTTTTGACTGTTTTCGTATCTTTTTACCAATTTTATGGCTTAAAACTCACTTTCAAATCCGCCCTCTACCTAAATTTTTGCATTCTTTTTATCAATGGTATATAACTCAAATACACAAAATGAGTCTTCTTTATCACTAACAATCAAATGAATCTGCCAGTTCCAATTAACAGTTTTTAAAATACCATACCACTCTCTAATGAACACCAAACCTATAAACCGATTAGCAATTAGCACAAAAGGGCAAATGCTTTCAACCTTTTCCAAACTAATCCTTGTCCATTCAGCATAATTTGATCCACATGCTCTGCCTTAAAGTGCTAAAAATGTGGATGAAATCCTGTCGGACATCCAAATCATCATCTTTATCCATGGCATGAAGTTGTCCGTGAAATATCAGTCTTCGACATTTCCATGTCTTTCTTTCACGCACTTTCGTCCTTGGGAAGTGCTCTTGTTCTAAGAAAGATTACGTTTGAACCAACCAGTCATGCAATGGGTCATTTTTCATTTGCCTTTGATTTTCACCATTATCACGTGCTCAATCTGCCCCCAAAAGTCACCCCATGCGTCAGTGACCCTGAGCACTGGGTTAAGAACACTGCTGAAGAACAGAGACGCAAACGTCTTGGTTATTTATTGGCATTCTTTGATTGGAACTGATGTCCATTAGAAGGAGAGGTGAGACCTTCGGAGAGTGATTTTCTCTCACTACTTGAAATTTGGGGAGTACGTGTGACCCCCCTTGGAGGAAATATTGATGGGGTCATCTTCGACACCAATGAATGAGAAATGCTTCCAAGCTAATTCATCGCTAGCGCCCTGCGTCCTCAGGGATGCCATTATGCCATTTCCGAACAAGTGAAGTACAGTGATTTGAATGTTTGTTAAAAGTGACTAGTTGTGCAGAGGAGGCCGGAAAGGGACCCTAGGGTCTATTCTTTCATTGCTAATCGCCCTCTTCGCGATGAGATGACTTTATAGAGAGCTGAAGGAGGTTGCCGAGATGGTTGGTTGATTGGTCGGCAAAAAAAAAGGAACAAAGTCATCCTGACATGAAAGAACATCAAGGAAGGATTGGCAGGATTTATTTTCCTATTCCTATTCCTAACCCTGCCAGTCGGGTCATTTGTATACACATTTAGCTGGGGAAAGTTGTGGGGGATCCTGTGTAATTGGTTGTGATAAATGGCCAGGGAGGCCCTTTACTTGGACAGATACATTCATAGTTGTGATGGGCTTGACTAAATGTAATGCTTGCACACTTTAACCGTGCTCTCACAAGGTTGTTCGTCTCATTACGATTGCAGCTTGCCAATTCCGGGGACAACGCGGAAAAGCCGGGAAATTCGCTCGAGTCGCCGAGAACGCCACTTTGGGCACTGAGATCTTCAGGGTGTCAGTCTTCCCGCGACAGCGGTTCAATGTCCAAGCCTTGGACGGGGTAAGTAATCCACACGAGATGGCCGATTTGTGCAAATACCATATTTTCAAAACATGAGTATAGGTACGATGTGATATGATAGATTCATTTCATGGGATAATATATATATATATATACATATGACAGTATTTTTCACTTTTTTATGTAAACATTAAAAAGCTTCTATTAGAGCGAATTTTTGCCAAAAGAGTAAGGTGAAAATGACAAACGTCAAGTTATTTTTCAAAACACAACAGAACATATTTGCAATGTATGTTTCCAAACTCCAATATGACTTTGTTATCAAGGTACTTCAAGATTGGGTTCACTAAAAGGAAGAATGTCAAGAATGAAAAAAAAAATCAGCTTAGCTTTTCTTTATTGTTGTAGATATTGCTATTTCACAAGCGATAGTTAACATCCAAAAGCAAAAACTCATTTACGCAAATGCAAGAAATTGCAACTGAAAAACTAACGGCGTCCTGTTCATGAAATGGAAACGAATACCCAGCCGACTCATAATTCATAACAAAATTTCTTCGCTCCTCTGTCGAGCAGGATCCTGGATTAATTAAATCCTCAAGCAGACCGAGAAAAGAAGGTACCGTACATTAAATCATGCCATAATTGCCCCCTCGCTCTCATTTCAGTCGCGCTCAGATGGTTATTTCACATTCCGCGAAATCGACCGCCGTACCGTTGCACTCATTCTGCATCAGAGTCTCGAAGATTTGGTCGACCAATCAGCCCCCATTAGTGCTCTGCAGTTCAGACTGTCTTGTCGGGGAAGGAGCGGTGTAAGTATGCTACATGTGCTTGATATTCATTTCTAACTGGTTTGGTTAAATAGTACCTCCAACATTTTTTTCTCCCTTTTATATTTCATCAACCATCTAGCTACAGTAGACGGAATCAATTGAAAGTCTGGGAAAGAACTGACATATCTTATTCAGCTTATTTGAAATGTGCCTCGGAACATGGATATTTACGGTATATGTATGACAAAATTTGCAACTGTTGTGCAACAATAGTTGCGTAAAATACCTTGGAATTTCCCAAGCCAACTGCAGTACCATATTGTTAAAGCATCCGCTTTCCAACTTACAGATCCCAGTTCGATCCCTGGCTAGCCAAGTTCAAGTTTCTTTGCAAACTTTAAGTTGAATCATGAGTTTCTGCTTTGATAGCTTTAAAAGTGAAATGGGCGAATCTGTGGTCATTCCAGAGGGAGAGGTATCAATTAATGTTGGCTGTCATAGCGGAGCGGAAATATTCCTCAATTGGGATACCCATCATCAGATGGCAGGCCGAGCAAGAGGGCTACCATCTGACTCTAACAAACAAACCATCAAAATCTTAGAATTTCCAAGAAATATTTAACGAGAATGCCACAATAACGCATTGTTGCAGTGATCAGTTGTGGCTAATTATTAATAGTTTCTGATAGAAATCTACGAAAATTGTCGCTGTGCCGGCTTTGAATGTCCTCCTGTACATTGCAATATGCAGGGTGACTGCTTGAAAACTGATGGGCCCTGATTAGAAATAATAACTTTCTGGGCTAACAATCTCAATCAAATATCCTTTAGGAAGTTTAAAGTCAATCCTTTGTGTGTACATTTCTGTGTAAAATGTAAATGTTTCAAACTACTATGAGTACAAAAAGAGTAAGGAGTCTTTATAAGCGCATGGCTTGGTCATGTCATGTAAAGAAATAAGTACTTCACCTTCAATCTGCTTATTCAGATCAGTGAGCGAAATTATGACTCATTATCGCAAGGTTCATATTGTCCAAAGTGATCTTCACGCCTGACTGACACCTTTTCCTTTGAGAATGAGTCGGACTTTTTGGTCCCATGGAATACCAATTCCCTTTTGGTTTTAGCACATTTGTATGCCAATTATGCACTTCTTTTTTTCCTTTGGTAGACTGATGTTAAGGTCACCCTAATTTTTTGACGAAAAGGCACCAGAGCGGGAAATTCAAATCTTTGTCTATTAACGAATCTAACTCTTCTAATGTTTCAGCCTACGGATTACCTCCCTGTAACCGTGTATATAGACGACATCAATGACAACCGTCCGGAGTTCATTGGCACGCCCTATAATGTGAGCCTGGACGAATCGGCCACGCCCGGTTTGACCGTGTTTCGAGGGATCTCCGCCCTTGACCGCGACAAACCGGGCACCGCCAATGCCGCCATCACCTACTCAATTGTGAGTGGGAATAGTGATAGGAAGTTCTCATTGGAGGGACGGAACAGCGTCAAGACCGTCTTGGTCTTGAGGAAGGCCTTGGACTTTGATGCTGGAGAGCGACAGTTCATTTTGACCATCAGAGCACAGGTACATTTTTCAAGCGTTTTAGGAATCAAATAACCAGTAGGAGATGGAAGCAACTGTCTCGAGATTTTTGGAGGTATTTGAACTTAATCGAATTTCCAAATTGCAGTATTGCAGGCTTTAATTTGCGATTTCAAGGTAAAATTTGCGTCACCATTTAGTTTCCTCGGTAACTCCGAATTCGGCGGGCTAATTTAGAAGATTTTGATTTCGAATTCCCAAATTTGTCCTGATTTGTCTCAAAACACTGTAATCAGATAAATTTGAAAGCTAGTTGGTCATAGAAATTTTAGGCTTCACATTTTAGCCATATTCTTAAATGGAAGAATTTATATTTTCTCGACTTTGACACGTGATTAGACCCTACAAAATGAATGGCATTTGGCAATTAGTTTTTTCTTCCTATTTTTTTAAAATTTTGAACAAAAAATGGAACACTGCTCGTTCTCATTAACCCTATTACATTCTTCATTCTTTACAATGATAGTTTAAATAAGCTGGTTCAGCCTTATCCAGTTTTCTGATTCCAATCCAAACAATTGTAAAAGACACTGTGAACGTTTGCTATGGCAAAAAGATGCGATGGAAACCATAAATTATTGTGATAGACCCTTGCTGTCGAGTTGAGAATGTGAGTTCTTGTGTTGGGAAGTCATTAATCTTTCTTGCTTCCAAATTTGTGACAAAAGTTTTCTATTCTTTCTCTCTTTCTGTTAGGATAATGGAAATCCTCCAATGAGTAGCGAGACGGAGCTGATTATCAATGTGAACGATTCTGATGACCTGGGTCCAAAATTCACCGAGAGAAAGTATAAAACCACGATTCAGGAGGATTTTCCGATTAAGGTAAGGCAATCTTCACGGAATATTCATGCTGCGGACAGTGCCAACTGAACCTGCCTTTTTTTGACATACTTTTTGCCACTTAACACGACCACTGTTCTGTGGCCCTTTGGAGACTTCAATGTAGCGTAAAGAAGTACTAAAAGATAAACCAGACGAAATACGCTAGTGCCATATACAGAATAATTAACATCCATAGCAAAAGGGGCAAGATAAAAGGAAAAAGCTTATAAATAGCCTTACTAAATATAAAACGTTATTTTCAGCCTTTGCCATGATGAAAAACAGTAAAATCGTTTTTTCCCCTGAAAACGAGAAAATGAATCTGAATGTAGAAATGTCAACTTTCCTCAATGACGTATGTTTTATACATTTATTAACATTTCAATGCAATTGTAGGATGAAACAAGCCGGCCGATCCCTTTCGTTAAGAATTTGGTTAGATCTGTCAATTGGTAAAAATAATTAAACTGGAAAAAGTCCTCTTTAGAAATATCCAAAAATCAAACATCAAAATTCCAAGCTGAGATATTTATTCAGCCAAGTAGAACTGCATTCCAAAGTCCAACATACCTCGCCTTGAGCATCCTGACCCTCAGAAGAATTAATGGTAATGTTAATGGATTCTTAAACGAGCGCAGAAATGCCACAAAAAAGTGTGTCACGAGTGAAAACCTACGCGAAATCTCCCGCCCAATCAAGAGAAGCTCTGTACTATTGTTCGTTGGTGTGTGGGTTGCTAGCTCGAAACTTATTCTCGAGTCTCGTAGTTCAGCCATAGAGAGGATGGCAAGGGAACAGAGAGAGAAAACCTCTATTGTCTCGGGAGTTTCGTCATCTAAAGCTCATTTAGTGGCCAAATACATATTGGAAGGCATTCGTCCTTGATTGAATCCCTCCTGCCTATTGAAATTGAAGAAGAATCACTCGCGTTGCAACCTGCAATTCAGCTTTAATGAGGCCAGAGGTCTTCTAATTGCTCGGTCGGAAAAAAGAAGTCATATAATGAGAATTCCACAGGATCGAGTCGACTCTCTCAGCTCTTTTATTCGTTTTTCGCTCATAGAGTTAATCAAGCATTTTCGATGGACATGCATCGGATATGGGTAAAAATTATGACTTGTTTCATGGTTGGTTATGTACTTAAAGTAGCATCATTGAGAGAGAAGACGAAAAAATTGTAGTCACAATATTTTTTTTGTTCAATTATTTGCCTTTAGAAAAGAAATCCCGTACCTTATTTTTAAATTCTAGACCCCCAAGTAATGGGTAAAGTAACCATTGGTTTTTTTAAAGTTGTTGGTTTCATCTGAGTTTCTCAAGATAAAACATCAATACCCATAGAGCATACTTAAAAGAGGACAATAAGAAAATTCCTTCTTATTTATCCAGGCTTTAGCCTCCTTATCATTTGTATGATATATTGTAAATCCCCACCTTTATTGCGACTCTCGGTCATGTCATTTCGTAAGATGTCTAAAATTGTGTGCATGAATATTATGCATAAATATCGAAAAATAAATAAACAATGACATGGTCAGAATGATAGAATAGCTGGCACAGACAAGATGACTAGAATTGGATATAGTTCTCTCAAAAGTCAATGTTTGTAATGTTGCCTCACAAAAGAATGGAAACCCCAATTATCCTTCAATGTTTAAATGCTGCTCAAATTATTTCGCTACAAAGTTGATCATATTTCTCCTCAATTGCAAATGAAAACAACCCTCCTCCTGGAGCCCTCTGCATTTTCCGAACTGAAATGTTCAAGAAAGACAAAAATCCCAGAGCAAAGAGTGATTGGATCATCGACTCCCTGATCATTAATGAATAAAATGAGTGGTGTGGTTGACAGGCTCAGTGGCTTCGATTTCTGGGCAAGTAATGATTGGTTTGCTCAATAATTCTTTAATGATCATGATTACCGTAAACCCCCTCAAAGGAAGGAAGCCCCCAAAGCCAAAGCCATGAATGGGAGATTCGAAAATACCTTCAATTTCCAATTTCCAATTGTTTATCTTCCCTCTGAAAAAAGAAAGAGAGGCACGCACACAATCATCACCATCAGAACTTGCTAGTTGCTCTCAAACTTGAAGGGCCTCTGTCAATGGGTGGTTGATAAGTATTCGCCATTATCATCATCTTTGTTACTACTTCCTCTCAAGATCGATTGGAGGTGACTGAATAGCGTTTTGGGTCTGGTTGACAAACCAAACTTGGGCAGTCGGAATAGGCAAATTCCTTGATTGACTTCCTCCCCATCCCTATTCTCCATTCATCATCGCCGATTTGGCAACAAGAGTCATCAATAATACACGGGGAAGAGCGGATAAATTGGGAGAAAAATTGATTCCAAGGCCACACGTGGCCACCCTGTCAAACCGTTTGATGGAACACCTTTCCTTGAACCAACTTCACTACGTCCAAAGATATTGACAATTTCAATATACCACATTCACCAAAGGGAAGGAAGCTTAAAGACCGCGATGCAATAATGCGTCACCCTGAACTGTCAAAGTCTGAAACCTCTAGCGGTGAATATATGAAACAGTGATGGGAAAAGACAATATTTAAGTGTAATACGAATGTGCTTTATTGGCGTGTATGTGTGATTTGTCGGCGTCTCCTTGATGGCTTTACAACTGGGAATCAGTTACCTTGAATGAAAGCGCGCTGGAATGGCAAGGAAATTGAGAAATCGTCAAATCATTAGATTGTTCTCGCAATTGCACGCACTCGCTCACTCGTTGGCGTTTTTTTTTCTTTTTGCCTCCTTTCAAATATCCAAGGGTTCTTTTGCATAATTGGTGTTGAATAATTAATATTTCATTCACGGAGAGAGTGACTGAGGAAAACCATAGGTCCATGACATTCAGCGGGCGTTGCTGAAACAAAGTGTAAAAGCGAGCCTTGATTGAAAAAGTAACCAATACAAAAACTCCCGGGATGACACAATTCAAAGGGAGGAAAAATGGAATGGACGTAATAAACGTTTTATTGTGTCAAGAACAAAACCGTCCATGGAGAGAAAAGATTATTCCAAAAGATTTAGGCACAAACCCACTCGGTGTTCAGGACGGATGGTATCTTTATAGAAAAAATATTTTCCACATTGCCGCCGCATTCTAGCAATTTTATTCTAGGTATTATTTTCAACTATACTGGCTATAATTGAGTGCATGTAATGTTAATAAAAAAAACAATTAAATATTTGTACCCTTGCTGCTTCCTTGGAAGAATTCTTCGTATTTCAAGGTAAGCAGACACGAATATTTTGCTTTTTAAAAGTCATCAAAGCACATGTTTGGTCCCCGATTGATTTCTTGTCGGGCGGAACAAAAAAGATCAGGAAAAATTGGCTGCAGTAAATCTTATAGCAGAGCGATTTTTTTTTCATGTAATTTTTTGGACTCGACGATAGTATCAACATTCCCTTACTCCTAAAACTATTAAGATGTATTTTCATTAATGGTCAGCACCCAAATTCCTGGAATTTGTAGGACAATCCCAATTTACTGTAGTGTCCCATTCGAACACAATGAGAGCTAAAATGCTTCCGTTGCAAATGCCCTTGGAAGAAAACATTTCAGGGAACATCTTGACGAGTTATAATGCAAATATGTGTGATGCTCAGAGAATGCCACGCTCTACCCCCGAAAACCGTCCCTTTTCTATGACTCCATTTGGCGGCCTCATCTTGATCGGATACTACAAATTATTTTACCAAACTTTCATCAATTGTTTTAGCCTCAAAAATGTGGTGGAAATTTGGACAATCCTCGTTTAGAACTTATCCATTTTTTCAATCCAATCCAGAACGTTAAGAAAACGTACGTACTTGTGCTTAATAACTCGTGGTCCGTTAATTGCGTAATCCATTGACGAGTGACTACAATAGCTTAAAAATATGAGCGTACAAAATCCATTTGGACCGATTATTACCCGAAAACCCCATTTATGTTCAGGGCNGTTAATTGCGTAATCCATTGACGAGTGACTACAATAGCTTAAAAATATGAGCGTACAAAATCCATTTGGACCGATTATTACCCGAAAATCCCATTTATGTTCAGGGCCTTTTTAGATTTGTTAAAACCAGGGTGTTGCTGGAAACAGATATTTCTTTGCGTTTTTTCCAGACTTAAAACTTTTACATGGAGTAATAGTTTTCGAGTTGCTGCAAAAGCTCGGTAAACGTGAAATTGTTATTTGACAAAAACATGTGTTGGTTAATTGAAGAATATTTCTCAGAGTTTGAGGTGTGTTTTGCGCGAATTATCCATTAGCGATTCATTTCCGTCTCTTGTGGCCAAATTTGAACGGAATTGATAAAAACTATGGCCTCTTTTTTTTTAATATACGACTTACTTGGAGGCTCAATGAACATGTCTGTTTTGTGAAGGGAGGTGATGTGACCTTGGCAAAATATGTGTGCGAAATTTAAAACTCCCATCCAATAACTATTTTATTGGGTGTTTGAAATTATTACAGAAATTGACAATTTTCCTTCCTCGTTTTTGAGAGGAAATATTGTCATACGTCAAATGAGTATTGAACTTCCATGGGTAGCTTTCCATAATTGAACATTTACGAAGAGTTTCGTTAAGGCCAATTTAATCCTTGAAAGCATCGACCACTGGGATTTGTATCTCGCCCAATGATTGCATTTCTTTGTCAAGGCCTAGTTAGGTTTGATGGCATGCAAATTGTGCAAATTTCTCTCACATATCAACGATTCAGTTTTTTGGGAGGCAACCTCGAGCCTTTTTTTTATCTTTGAGTTGAGTTAAAAGTCAATGGGTATTTGACAATCTGCATCGCCTTGCTTGATTAACGGTTTTTTATTATTATGAATACAACTCGTGGCTTTGACTTGCCACTAGCCTTGGCTTGCCTAATTCCAGATAGGAATCGGAAGAAAATCCAACACTGATCGAATTAAAACCTTTTGTCGTCTCGCGGCATTTTCCATACTCATGGTTCCCAGTCAGACTCCGGTTCAAATCGGTCTTTTTTTTGGACAGTGTTTCCATCAGTGATCCAGATATCATGTCCATGGGTTTTGAGGGGGTATGAGGGGCAGGTCTTGAACCTGCCCACTTCTGTGTGAATGAGTGATGGATGATGAACCCTGGCAGAGGCTGGATTTCAATTTTGTACACACACATGAAGGATGGATGACTTCCCCGAGAGTCGTGGATGAAAATGGAGAGGAGAAAAAAAAATCGTGAATATGGGAGATATTTTCCTCTCATTTGAAATGAATCTATGATGATCTTCCTCTCATCTTTTGAGAAAAAAAACATGTTCCATGAAGAAGAGCAATACAAAAAGCACTACTACTCCAGCTAAAAGTATTTCTCGGGATTTCCCGTTTTTTCGAACACCCGGTTGGAAAATGGAAGGGGCATTATTAAAATAGAAAATTAATTTTAGCCTCGAAGAAATGATTAATGTGTCAAAAGCACGCAAGGTGTAGTGGCCATCTACCCATTTTCCCCGAAAAAATAAGGTCTAAATAAGCGTTTTCCTTGGAAAAGTCCCAACACAAACTGAAAAATCGATGAATTCCACAATTCCTATATTGATGAGCCAAGACTAATGGCTTCATTATTCATAATTCGTTTGTCACGCTTATGGAAGCTCGAATTAGAAATTTCAGGACTTTTCGTAATGAAGTTTTTTTTTCTGGCCTAAATATGTCACCGTCCAAAGCGACGATTAATTATCTCAAGCGAGGCCAAGCTTTAGATGCATGATTTGGTCACAATGAGTGAAGTTGAAAGATTGCCATCAATTTCGGAATGCATTTCAATGATTTGCCCATCCACGATCTTTCCAAATCGAAAGAATTGAGTACCTTGGTCATGCAAAGCTGCCAAATGGAGATTGGGTTATTGCGTACTTCGTTAACGAAATGCGAAAATTGGAGAGATTGAAATTGTTTCAAATTGGGATTACAGCATGCTCTAATGCAATTAAACAACAAAGTCTTCTGAACTTTACAGAAGCTCTTATCTGCATTAAACGTAATCATAGTATGTGATCAATTAAATTTGGGCTTGATTGTATATTGTTTCTACACATTTAAATCAGAAGGAGATAGTGTGATATGAGCAGTGGAATTCAAGTCATTTAGAACATTGTTGAAAACCCAAAACCAACGATAATCTCTTCATTTCAGAATGATTCCTCAACCAAAGGGTCACCTTTTAACATTTCTTATTTCAATCTTTTGAATAATAGACTATGTAGAGTATAATGTTGAGGCAAAAATATATTTTTTCTAGTATAATGATAAGTATCATTGTAAAATTTGATATGTAAAACTTTTGACTCAATCCATCTTCTAAGCTGTACAGCAGTTATCAAAAGCATACATGTAGATCTCTTATCTCTTATCCCTACAGAACACAGGAAATAATCCTTTTTTTTCCTTTTTTTCGGCCTCTTTGTCTCTCTGCTGTTTTTGAGACGCTGTTGTCCATTATTCCTCAGAAATTTCGACAATGCAGGGTCGCCATTTTTGCGTTTTTTTGTGCATTCTTTGTACTGCCTGCCTGATTAGTAGAATCGGATACAGCCACTCAATTGGAAGACATCCTTTTCCTTCTCTTAACTGTTCTTAGACTAACTGCACCGTTTGTGGTGGTTTTATTGATCACGGAGGCGAGATTTTGGTGCCCAAATCAGTTTGCTTTGGCTCAGATGCGCGCATCCCTGCCGAGTTTGGAGTCTATAAATTCATGTCTGCTTGGGTATTGGCCCACCAAACAGGGAGCCTCATGAGAACGAGGTAATGCCAGCGACCAGGATTCCGGCTGGGCCCTAGAATGGCTTTATAATTCCATTTCAAGCCCTTTCCTGTCGACTGTCTCTGAAGGAAATGTCACATTAGCTCGAACACCTCCTCACAGCGTTTCTCAATTAATCATCATCTCTCATTCAAGAGACGAACAGGGTTCGGAGATAGATTATGCCACCTATGAACCACTGGAAAATGGACGGGAGAGATTTGACCTTTTGGAGTCAAGACAACTCTTTGCATTTTTCTTCAAATGGGACTGACCCTTGGTGTCTACAACCATGCACTTCAATTATTTTCAGCGCCATCAAACCACTGGATCAAACATTATGCCTTCTTAAAGAATAGTATATAACACAAGAAAGAATAAATTTGTCATCAGTTTAATGCCTTATTATGGTATGCGCTTTAAGAGGCCACAGCTTGTGATCTAGGGGTTCGATTCAGCTGGAAATTGAAGTGCATAATTGTACCGACCCGGGGTCAATCTGACATGAAGAAAAAGAAAAACACGCAATTTCCTCCCAAATGTCAATTCTCGGTGCTAGCATCCATGTCCATATTCCAGTGGTTCATGTACCACCTCATGTATCCAAGTTAGTACTTGGGTTACTTGTGGAGGTCTAATGGATGCTGACATCTGGCGTGGCGTGTTTTGACTGGGGTGACATGCCCTTGAAAAGAAATTCATAACCTCGCTGGATTGGAGCCAAGTCCAATATTTCTCCAGTTACCTTGTTTGGAACTCCTAGTTCCTGGCCTATCCTTGCATGTCTGTACTATGGGTATGAATGGAGCTTTGCCAATTTGGAGGCAATTTGTCTCGAATTGGCCAAGTCAAGGAGATTCACAAAGTCTCCGTGAAAAACACATCAATGATACACTCACTGGCTTTGGAAACTTCTCCGATTTCTGTAGCAAATAAGTGAGGAAGATATCTTAGCAAAATTGGAAAACGTCACTTTGGAAATAGTTCTTGTTTGAGGTTTTCTCTACGTTATTGCCCTTCAAGTAATGTATCGATGTAGCTTGCTGCTTCAATGCCTAAACTGACATGTTTTTTTCTGTCATTCCTATTTCTTTATTGGGAAATGTATTCTCTTTTTTAGCAAGAAGCAAGCGTTAAGGCTTTTGCATCTATGAAATAATTAGATTGTACATTTTAGGAGAATTAAATCCAGAACTGAATGGAATCATAAAAAAATGAATTCACCAAACCTTTTGATTTTTATAGGTGTTTTAAGTCTTATTCGTTAAAAAAAATATTTTACCTTTTTAGATGAGTTCTAAGGTGCTTTGTAAGTGAAAATATTTTCTGCAATCATAATGACTTTGTGTGTGGATGCCCAAAGAATCAAATCTTGATCTTCGCAGCCTAACCAGAGAAGTTGTTTCTTGGTAATTCCAACGTTAAAACGTATTGGTTGCCGATGCTTCTCTCTCTGTCAGATACGAAATGCGATTACGACAATGATCAATGAGCAATAAATCATGATGGTTCGTTCTTTTGTTTCAGGGTCACCAAATCCAGAGGCTGCTCCAATTTTCTCCACCGTTGCATGCCAGCGATCAGGACATTGGAATGAAGTCACCGCTTCATTATTCCATCCTCAAAGGCAACCAGGACGATTACTTTTCAATCGATCCAGCCACGGGTCTGCTTTATCAGACCAAGGAAATCGATGCCGATGTCTTGCCAGAGAATGTACTCAAGCTGGAGATTGAAGCCAAACAAACGGACAACCCTTTAAAATCGGACATTGCCATTGTGAGTAGCTTGGACTGCCTTTGGCATTCAACTTGCACTCCCCAGGTGATGTTTTGGTCAGTTCAACCGTTATCATATTCTTTTTTGCTCTTTCTTCTTCCTCAGGTGGAGATCACGATTGAAGATATCAACGATAATGCACCCAAGTTTGCCATTGAGGAGTACAACATGACCATAGTAGAGAATCTACCAGATGGCTTCGAGATCATGAGTTTCCAAGCAACTGATGCGGACAAGGTGAGACCAAGGAAAAGGGGTGGCTTTGAATCAAATACTACAGCCGGGAAACTCGACAGGCACAATGGATTTCATTTAGAGTGCTTTTAGTATCATATCGAGCGGATATTTTTATAATTCGTCACTGAAAACCTTTGGGGCATTTAATGAGCTGGGTCGTCACAAGGAGTGGTATTTTTAACTCTTCTAATATATGCTAGCTCATTGACGGTAGCAAATTGTTTCCACTTAGTCTTGAAATGCAAAGCAGTGCGTTGCATCGCCAAGTAATTATGATGTACCGGGATCTTTATTCTTGAGTTTGTGCAAAATGATCATCTCCCAGAGGGCCAATCCAAAACAAAAGACATTTCATTAGCGTCCCTAAGACTTTTCTTGGCAACGCATCAATAGCATTATGATAGTTCATGGCAACAGAGATATTATTGATTGTTTGTTTCCAAAGAAAGAGATACGCCGATAAGGTCAAAAATTTCCACTTGGATTTTTGTGCTCTTGGCGATCCAAAAACTTTTGGATCTGAAAAGAAGTGCTTTTGTGGTTTTAAGATTTAATTAACAGTAAAATCTCACTCAAAGAAAGACAAAAAAAGTAGAAAAGGAGTTGTCCACCAACTAAAGAGTTCCTTCAACTCTCCAAGAATGTGGAAATATATTGTTTTTTGCACAAAGACAGTAGTCACAAGGTATTTAAGTGGAGATTCAAGTTATTGTTTTATTGATTGAGACACTACCACTTCCACAGGTACATAAAGAGTATGGTCGGCAAATATATTCATGCTTTATTTTCCTTTCATGTTCTAACCATCTGTAACACCAATTAGACAAAATAAAGCTAAAAGTATTCAATGAGAGTACTTGAATAATTTTCTCTTTAACCTAGAATGCACCTCTCTTAAAGTTATGTACGCAGGTTATTTTCAAACCAGCTGAATAGCTCAGACACATCTTTTTAGTTAAGGTGGAAGATTTGTCGTGAGATTCCCCCAAGAATCTCATCCAAATGAATTATTTGATATCTAGGGTTTGATGAGGGCCATTAAGCATGACTTGCCATGACCACATGAAAACACACATATCCTCACTAGGGCATGACTCCTCGAGATGGAAGTCGTGTCCTCCGTGCAATATTGAGAAATGGCTAAAACGCTCACTGAAACCACCCTGGACTCATCATGGCTGATGAAGTGACGCTCTTTACTCCGTCTCTATTTCAGGGGTCCAATGCTCAATTCATTTACACCTTGAAAGACCCCTCCGAGTCATTCGAGATTGGCACGACCACCGGAACTTTGAGCCTCAAGAACCCCCGGATCTTGGATTTTGAAGCTAGAGAATTCATCGAATTGGAGGTGGGCACCCGAGAACTGGTGCCCAATGTAGCACCTGTGGGCAGAAATGCGTCAAAATCAGAATCCGTCAAGATCAAGATCAACATCGAGGACGAGAATGATAACCCTCCCACGTTTCATCCTAGTAAGCATTTTTGGCGAATATTCAATATAAACCTTGAACACGTTATTTGTCTGGGGCATTTGACTCAACAATCCCTTGACCATCATTGGCTGTAAATTTGGGGTCACTGTTTTGGCTATTGCTTATTAGCAAGGCCACTCTAAGGCATCATGTTAAATAACAAGCGGTAGATGGCGATAGGTTTCTAAAGTGGGCAAACGTTGATATCGGAAAAATAGAGTAAGTTTTCGCAACCTCATCTCGTTCCTGGCTTGTCAAGTGATCGCGTTCATAAACAGCTGACGTTATTCCATGGAGTAAAATCAAAGACAACATGCCCTGCCAAATTGCACCGTGCATGCATTGCATTTTGACATTTATTCCTTTTTACATGCTTGTCTAAGCAAATAGCATTGTGGTACTGAGCCAATTTGAAAGTGCGTTCACCGCATTACACCAAACATGTTTATTTTGTTAGGTTTTATAATACAGCTAACTCAAAACTATGTTAACTGTGATGTTCTCCCTTCCCAAAATGCCCATACTCAGGGTGCCGGACCCCATTTTCCTTGAATTTCCTTCACTGGACGTGCCCGATGTTATTGATCCCATGTCAATGTCTTTAAACTCGAGTTAGAACCTCCCTCAGATTTCATGTCTCTTCAGGTTCTCTCTTCACGTTTTCAATTCCTTCAACCATTGGACCCAATGAGCGAGTTGGAGACATCAACGTATCAGACAACGACAGCGGATTGAACGGCCAAGTCAAAATCTTGCTTCTTAACCACACGGACCTCTTCCAGATCAACCAAGACACTGGCAGGATTCGAACCCTGGCCTCGGGCCCAGCTCTATCCCAGAACAAGTAAGTCTCATCTCGTTAGCGTCCGTCATTCAGGGACATCCATACTTGGAATACTTGCAGGGTAATTTCGAGTCACCTGAGAGTCCGAAGCAATTATGTTAATAGGGGTTTACCTGCTCGGGGGGGCCCTTTTAGTGAGAACTTACGGTAAGAAGGTGGTAGTACAGGTAGGTGTGAGAGGCTCTTGCTCAAGGAGCATCTAATGGGTCTAAGGCAAATATAGCTGAGTGACTTACCCCCCCTCCCTTGCACATTCATACCCGCAATCACGGATGACAAGCAGGAAAAGAAATACGAACCAACCAAGGAACGAACGAACGAACTTCCAAATGACAGACGTGGAGTTATGTGACCATTATTTGTGCAAATCATAAGCCATTAATAATGACTCTCCTTACATGCCACTTGGTAGTTCGTACCCAGGCAAAGGGCGGCAAGTCACCTGTCATACTAATTGCCATAATAAAATTTCTTACCTATTATGAAAATTGTTCTTAATTGAACAATGACTAATTGCCGTTTAAGTTTGTGCAATCCTTGAAAGAAAGCTTTAAACACATAGATTTGCTATGATTTTGAGTTCTCTACCAAATGCGCTTAATTGATCAGATCCTGTCAAGATGGTGCTGAAAGCGATAAAAGAAATTACCAAGTCAGCAACCCCTTACTGACACTCATATGACCTCATGTTCCAAGGTAAGCTTATGGCAACCCTGAAGAGGGGGGCATCGAAATAGCAGACTCATTTGCAAAGCGTCAAGAGCCCATATTACGTACGACATAGAAAAAAAATCTTTTTTTAAACCAGGCATTAGGGACCCCGTACCGCCCAGGTAGGTTTCTTCCATTCAATCCAAGTCTTTGCGAAGACCTGGGCAGATAAACCTAAAGAGGTGTTGTGACGCTATCACATACTAAGTATTGATTTATGTGCAGTTTTTGTCTCCCCGTTGAAAAGAGTCGGAAAAAACGTGCCAAGGTCATAGAGAGAGAAATGTTGATGAGCTCCTGGTGAAGATGAGTTGGGGTCTGTGAGAAAAGACAGTTAGTCAATCCTCCCTGAAATTCTCCTCGTCTTCTTCGGGAGGGGCAACCACCTCCTTCTCCGCATCTTCGTCATCCTCAGCATGATTATCTTCTTGCACAATGATCTAGCATGAAAATTCATCGATGAGACACGAGCGCAAGTGCAAAGGCATTGTTGTCCTCAAAGGGCCATGTGGTCATCATGTCGAGTTTGACGAGGGTGTCTTTGTAAAACTCAAGGTGTACAAAGGTGGGCCTTGTCTTGAACTTTACACCATTTGTAACTGAAAAAAAAACCTGCTTGTGATTGCGTTTAAGTTCTGTATGTTGAAGAAAATTTAGATAACCAATATATGAGACGCAAATGTACTTTAATAAAATGGAACACTTGGGCTTGGAGCAGGCTGGATTCAAAAAGCGAACTCCAAGGGGAAATGATCATTTCTTGAAGTTGCCTAAACCAACGCAAGTGTAGTAGACCAAGCAATTCTTTTTGATAATTAAAGTACTAACGGATTGATTGAAATGTGCCCACCTTTGGTTTGTGGCTTTTAATAATCCGCCTCCGCTCGACAGAGTCTCTTTTCATTGATAATCAAAGGGTTACAGAGGTCAATCTCTCATCAAATTGGCAAACCCAAGAATCCTCTGTGAGAGTTAATGAAGTAATTGTGAGATGGGAGTACCTGCTTGAGATGAATAACATCATTGTCTCAAGGATATCTGCGTCATCCATTGAGCGATCCATCCTTCTTGATCATAATGAATTCTGACTTTGGGTTTTGCCTTTCTCTCTAATAGAAGGCTTGAAGAATCGCATTCTGCTCACTTCAGCCATGTCATGCCTTCTCGGGAAGTGAAAATTGTTGGAGCTTGGGAAAGAAACATCCTGGAGATTGACCACTCAGATTTGAGCCCAAGATAGAACCGTGATTCAATTAGGATATTATTATTTGATTCCTGACGATCAATGGCAATTCCTCGTAAATTGTAATCAATGAGGCAATTTCGTTCACAGCTTGCCATCAAATATTTTGATGGCAATCAAGCGCACTCCTCAGATTTGCTCTTGGTAATATCAAGCTTATTGTAAGAATCTCTACCAATGTAAAGCTTCTTTTGAGATTAATGGCTAGATTTATTAATGCGTACCAACTATTGTACTGGTTGTTGTATCATTTTTAGATTGAGACGACGGGAATGATCAAATCAATCCAGGGTTGAGCGTATAAAATGATTGCCGAGAAACAAACAACTGCCTTGGATCTGGATCGATCCCTGTAGATTGGAAGGCGTACTTTAGAGCTAAAATAAGTTCGTTTTAAAAGACTTAAAAAAACTTGAAAGTGATATTGTTTTTTTCTAGTATATTTTCAAAATGATATCGTTCTTCATTTTGACTGACATTGTAAAGAAATCATTTTGTATGATATTGCAGTTTGTGCCACCAATAGGACATACTCACGGGAGTCGTTGTTTACCCCTTTTCACTTGAGCGCCACCTTCTGGCTCAAGTAGGGATGTGCCGGGGTTGGCTGTGGCATGTGTCAATTACATTAATAGTGTCGAAATAAGCGGAGCTGTCATACAAAAAAACAACAAAGGGTTGTGCTAGAAACGATAAAAAGATAAAACTTTAAGCTCGCTTTGATACAGAAGTTCAATTGTTGGTTGAAAAAGCGGAGTCATTTTTACGTTTAACATATGCCTACCTATCCGAAAGATGGCGCTTGAGCGCAAAGGGGTACAAAAAAAACTGATCATGTGATCCTATCCTATTAATATGTTGGGATGCATTTCGGCATGTACAAGGCATGGAGTATCCTGCACCAAGGAAGCAACAATATACGTAATGCCCTGAAATTAGCCATTGTCTTTCAGTTGATAAATCTAGTATTGTCGTTAACTTAACATCATCTCAAGAAGAAGAGATAAGATAAACAAAAAAATGACGTATAAGAAATGTCCATCTTTGTTTTTCCTTTGTCCATGGTCACCCATCTAATATTGTTTTCTGTTAGATCAAAACTTGGCAAACAAAAGCCGGTTGTAAAATGTAAACATTGCCACTCATGCCAAATTCTGTATCCACAACCTAGGGTTTCTAAATGGCAGCCACATGAGATAAGATCCCACTGCAACAATTTGCTTACCACAAGTGGCAATGGCAACCCTGGGAATGGAAGAAATGTCTAGAAATGTGTGGGATTTTTATCTGAAATTGTGCTTGCCAGATTGATGAGGCAATTCAGACATGTGTAATCGTGCATTTTCCTCGCAAGATACGTCTCTTCTCTCTCCTCGGCCAATTCTAATAGGTCTCAAAATCTTGGGAGAAATTCCTTAGCACCATTGCCAATAATGTGAGGCCAAGAAGCCACTTAAGATTGCTTCAATATTGAGCATATTGAGCATGGAGTGCGCGTGAATACAGACCGAATGGCGTCCAACATGGAAATGGTCCGTGGTTTGTGTCTAATTGATAGGACTTGGATGGAAATCGATAATTGACCCTCCAGCAAAGTATAGCGCCGCAACGTGTAATGTTTTTCAAAGATGTAAAATAGGGCTAGATAAAGAACATGACGAGGGAACATACTTGAAGATAATGATACAAGGATCACAATCTTCCTCAGGTCGGTTTGAATCATGCTCTTTAAAATGTTAAAAAGTGTTCTTATTTTTTAAAATAGATTAGGGCCAATTCTAATGATAGATTCATAATTTAATGCAAATTTACACGGGTTGTATGAAATTGTCACCTGAATAAAAGCTAACTCAAAATTGCCCTGACTTTAAGTAAAGTATGGTTTGCTTGAAAAATAGGTTGAACTGCAGTCAGTCTATGTTGTCAGCTAAAAAAAAGTAAATGCCGATTTGTTGACAAGGTGTTGCTTTCCAATGTTTGGATGAATGCATAGCTTCAATTCAGAGTTGCACTTGAAACCATTATTGTTCTGCTAGTTTGTAATTTCAGTGTATTTCGAAATGGGCATAAATTTGTGAGGTTGCGTTATCATTGCAATGAAGTACTCGCGTTGCCTTCGGCCAACGTACTATGCTTGAACGTTCTAGATTGGTTTCACATCTATGATATGGCGCAAAAGTTAGAAGTTTGTAAGCGTCAGGCAGGTGCTTGCGTTATTGAGGAATGGGTTTTAGAAATGATATGGCTCGGCGCTACATCAAATTTATGACATTAGGAGAAAACCTTGCTCCGAAATACCCCACTTTCACCAACTCTATGGCAGAATTACTCATCCCGAAGGTGCTCTTTTGTTCTCACCTCGCTCATTGCACTTTGGCCGAACAATAGGGGCTCGCTCTTCAGGACTCCTTGGTTGTTCAAGAACCTCTTTCAGTCAATTACTCCATGGTTCCAGAATATACCCTGTCCTTAAAGTAACCTATCCTGACACCTCAGAGGTTCATACATTATTGAAAAGAACTTCCCTTTGGGCTGGCTTCTCTATTGCCGTTGTCAGTCATATTTATGGCTCTCTTATTTCAGGTACATGCTAACGATAAAAGCCACTGATCAAGCGGAAAATGCAGCCAAGAGATTCTCCACTTTGGGCAAGGTGCACATCTACATTGAAGCACCAAAAGTGCCTAGGAGTTTGCCTATTGAGGAGGGTGATGATCAGAAGGGCGGAGAAGAGATTCCGATCCATTTCCCATTGGGGCTTCAAGAATTTGAAGTCAAACGTAATGGCAAGAAAGGCACCACCATTGGCAAAGTGGACATCCTGAACCCGAATAATGTGGAACTACATTGGGTGATGCGTCACCGATATCGAAATGGAGGTGGGACTTGCTAATAAGCTGTAAAAGGTTTAAAAGCCACTGTGCTGTAAAACAATTCTTTTCCACTCCCTAATACATCCTCCCTGAGGAATCAAGGTTTGGATTGATCCAATAATTTCTTTTTCACCCCACCTGTACAAAAGGCTACATTCTCGTGTTCAGATATTTAATGTTTCAGCCGTGGCTATATTAATAGTGCGTTAAAGTCATTCAAGAATACGGCAATTTCTTAAAACATAAGGTTGAGGTTATTTTTAGGATCCTTTCAATGCTGCACAAACAAGCCTAGTTACCCGTTTTTGTATTTTTAAAACACTTACTCCAAAAACTAATTGTTGAATTTGAAACCCTCATCTCGAACTTGTAAGCTCCAATCAATCAAATAACCCAGGGGGCTCAAAAATGCCGTGTAGCCACATTTTGATACTTATTCTTTTTTGAAATATTTTCTGAAGAGTAATAAACATCCATGGCGTTGAAATTAATATAGCTTTTGAAAGTTACGATTATTTCAGGACTTAAAGTGATTTTGATAACAAACTATATAACACTCATCATATAACAAACTATTTCTTTTAGTGCCCTTTGGGATTGATCGGCGCAATGGAAAAATTGGCCTTGTCAAGGACATTGGCTCCAATGCCTTGGACACCTACTTCCTCAAGGTAAGCCGTGTTGTCTTGTTACATCTCCAAGGTATAAAACTCATTGGTTTGATCTACAGGTGAGCGCGGAAACGCCAGAAAAGGATCGCTTCATCACAGAGATCAAGCTCTCGATCACTGAACCAGAGGAAAAAATTATCACCAAGATCCCATTCATTCCCCCAATGTATAATTTCACCGTGAAAGAGAATCTCCCGGGAGCCTTGATAGCCAATCTCACCGAGCTCACAGCCTTGGTCAAGCGAAATAGTACAGGCAATCCCAGTCACAAGGATTTTACTATCTCCAATGACGACCAAGATGTGAAGAACAAATTTAGTGTGACTGACTCCGGTCTCCTTTACACCAAGGTAGAGTAAAGAGCTTCATGTTTGGTTTCTTCACTCACGCAACCTTATAATTTAGGACGCTCTTGATCGAGAAGACACGGCTGTCTTTGAACTGAGCATTGATCTAGGCCGTGGTATCTTGAGGTCAAAGGATCAGTTCAAGATTCATATCGAGGTGGAGGATGACAATGACAACAGTCCGGCCTTTGACCGGCATATTTATCAGGGAAGCATTGAAAAATCCGCAGCTCCAGGCACACCTGTGAACCTTGGAAACGTGGTCAAAGTGACTGATCCAGACTTGAACGACCGAATACAGCTACAGGTAATGCTCTAGAGAGTGTGAGGTCAATATTTATACAGTGACTTCAATTTTCATTTTTATTTAGCTACTGGGAAAAGGCAGCAACATCTTCAGGTTGGATCCATTAAGTGGAAATGTGTTCCTGTCCTCTCAAGAGGTCTTGGCCAATATGCTGAAAACGGAGAGGCTTGAAAAGCTATATTTGCGAATAAGAGCCTCGGATTCACTGGATCATATTACAGAATCCCAACTAGTTGTCCATCTTTTAGACACAAAAGCAGACCAACCTCCCGAGGTTCGAGGTTTGGCGATTATCAACTCGCGTTTTGTAGAACTGAAAGAGAAAGGTAGACAAATTTTTGGATTTGGAAATAATGAATACGCAATCTTAACGAAACTCAGTCAAATGCTAATGTGTGCTTTTTGTGAAATCCAGATCATTTGTTGGTGAATGAAGACACACCACCCGGAACGCAACTGGCTCGAGTCATGGCTACTGATGAGTCTTCAAGTGTTAAGGATTTTCGATTAGAGTTCGTTATCCTTGAAGAGATAGTGAGTGATATTGGAACTTCAAAAATAGCAAATGCATCGTCTGAACATCTCAATATTGCTCATTTTGAGGTAAAGCTTTAAAATTTGGACATCAAAACGGTTTTTGATGCCTTAACTTTGTTCTTTATTCTTCAAGATTGCTAAGGATTCTGGAGATATTGTGCTCAAACGCAAACTCTCCCCAACCCTTGAGTACAGTTTGAATATTACAGTCAGAGACGAAAATGAAATGGAGACTCTAACCATTGTGATCATTTCCGTTAAGGACATCAACGACCACAAGCCTCGATTTAGCAATCAAAACTATGCTTTTGAAATAATTGAAGGTAAATTTGAGCAAAGCTGGAGAACTTTCTTTTCTTTATTATGATTCGACTGTTTTTCCTACTTCTTAGGTGATTATGTGGATAAAAAAATAGGGGAGGTCATTTCCAAGGATGATGATATTGGAATCAATGGAAAATTGACATATGAGCTCAAGTCGGCTTCAGTATTGCCATTTTGGATCGACAAACAAAATGGATCACTATATGCCAATGGATCACTTCATCATCAAGCTAATGACTCCTACTTATTTGAAGTGGTTGCTACTGATGGAAGTTTAGCTGAACCAATGGCAGCCAAAGTCAATGTCACCGTTAAAGTCTTAGAAGTCAATGATCACGAACCAGAGTTTATTGGTTTTGAAACCATGAAACTAGTCAGTGTTGCCAAACTTGCCGAACTGGGTCTGAATGTTACCAAGAGCAAGCATATGCCGTACTATGAGTCTCCAATTGCCAACGATTTGCAAAGAGGAGACTTGCTCACCAAGATAAATGCCTCCGACAAAGATGGTCAAGAGGTTCAGTTCAGATTGGTCAATAATCATGGTTTCCTCAAGATTAGTGACAGTGGCTCGCTCTTGGTCGAAAAGGACACTTTTGTAGAAACGGATGTAGAGATCTTTGTCCAGATCAAAGACAAAGCAGATTTGCCCAAAAGCAGCATCGCCTTGCTAGTCTTGAAAATCCAGTCACCGAGCACTCCATCAACTACTTCAACGAGCAAACCATCTTCAACAATGAGAATGGAAATAGCTCCAAGTACGACTCAAGAATTGGTGACAACAATGATCCCGGTTACTTTGGAGGATGTCAGTGAAGTTAAAGATTATGAAGAGGCGCCGAGACGTCAAGAACCACGGAAAATTTCCTTGAGTCAGCCATTCATTCAAGAGTCAAGACTGTTTGCGAGTTCCTCTGAAACTGTTGAGGTCTACGAGAATCTTAAAACTCCACATCCAATCTTGGACTTGAACGACTATCTAACTGAGGATTTGAGCACCGTACAGCTTGCTCTTCAAGGATCGGACAGTGGACAATTCATCTTGGATCAAGCCACAGGTTGAGTTTCAAGGTTGTCGTGATTAACGAAAACACCTTTCCAATAATTGCCTCATCCTTAGGCCAAGTGTTCATCGCCAATCCTCCGGATAGAGAGCTAAAGGATCACTACAATTTCACTATTCAGGCCTACATCCCTGCTCCAAACTCTGGCGACAAGAAGGTGCCTGTTCTTTTCTACACACTCTATATCAATGACCACAAGAACAAGGAGAACCTTGTTGAAGATGAGCTCAACGTAGTAGTAACGATCCTGGATGTCAATGACAACCGTCCAGAGTTTCTCACCAATGCTGATCCCATGATCATCTCCTTGGATGCAGATATTGACTCTGGCTCCATGTTAGCAAAGATTGAGGTGAGTTGGCATTTTTCCAGGCTCAAGATATCCTTCATATGTACAGCAAGTGCTTTGACTCCCGTTTCAGGCTTGGGACGCTGACCTAGGATTGAATGCCGAGATTCGCTACTCGCTGGTCGGTTCAAATGAGTTTTTCAGGATCCAACCTGAAACTGGTGACTTGGAATTGGCTGCCTCAGTACTCCGGGAGGCCGGAAAATCCTTTGAGATGAAAGTTGAAGCCAAAGACTCCAGAGGCGAGCGGATTGGCCTTTACTCTTCAATCGGACTCATTGTAAGACAATATTGTGACATATCCTTACAAATCCGAGTCCATTATTTTTGGTGTTCATAGGTCCATGTTCTAAATCCAAGCTACCAAGTCCATCTGATCCTTGAAAACAAAGTCCAGGATGTCCTTCTCGACATGCCAAATATTACGCAAACATTGACAAGTCTTTCAGGATTTGAGGTCCTTTCGCATTCAGTCACTCTTCATGAGGAGGATTCCTTGCTCATTCAACCAGAGTTAGAGAAGACGGATCTTTTCGTATATGCCACGGATTCAAATCACCTTGTCAATACCGATAGGATCGTTCGGTATGTCAAAAGCACACGAGGTTGAAAGGGTGGCTAATAAAAGTTGCGCGATTCGTTTTTGATTGTACTCACGCAACCAGTCCAACTTAATGATGAATGACAGTATTGTTTAACAACCAACCTTATTATCCAGATCTTTGACTAACCAGTTGTCAACAACGCGACAACAGCTTTCAAACCACGGACTATTAGAGCTTCGTGCTGGAAGCTTTGTTCTTTCTCCGGATGCAAAGTCGCCATTTAACCAAATCAATCAATCCCATGGACATCATCATCGACAAGGTGCTCTTGGAACTTGGGAAGTTACATTATTGATAATGGCTTGTGCCATATTTTTGGGAGGTCTCATTGCCTTGGTCACAGTTTGCTCAATCCGTTACAAGAGGTAAGTAACCTTCTTTAAGTTTGACTTCAAGACATTATTGAGCGCATTTGGATTATTTCCAATACGTCCTTCAGGGGAATCAAAGCTTATCCAGCTCCTTTGGCAATTCCTTTGCCTTTTAACACAATGGATGCTCCTCCACCACCTCCACAAATCATCGCACATGGTCCACCCTCAATGGGCGCAGTGGTTCCTGGACCTTCCATTCTTCATCATGGAGAGCCTCGTCGGCAATCTGTTAAAAGTAACAGCTATCGCTCCCACCACACCCACATGGAGTCCTCTGAGGATACCAGTGACACTTGCTTGGATGATCACATGGACATGAGATCCCCAGATCATCACCAGTCACATAATTTTCTTTTGGGATTCCGGAGCAGGAGCAACTCGCACAAGAACTCTTCATCAACTCCAAAAGAGTCGAAAAAGTGGCACAAACGGAGCCGCTCTTGGAAAGAGTCCCTTTCCAAGGAGGATTCTTCCAAGGACTCTGGAATCAGTCGCGGTGGAGCTCTTGAGGATGAGAGTGAGGATTGTTGTGATTGTAGGAACTCAATTGCGAGTAGCTGGTGAGTCAGAATCTCAAGATGTAAATCTTCATTTTGGGTAGGAATTCACGCTTTGATTGTTTTCAGTGATAGCTGTTCGGAGTGCTTGTTGGATTCACGTCACAACACTTACTCTCACTTCTCACGTTCGCCATCACATTTGAGTCATCGACGTCAAACTCGCCGCCATAAATCTGCCTCTCCATCGCGCAAATCCTGGACCTCCAATGGTCCAAACAGTCAAGACTTGACTGGGACTCCCAAGATTCGATCAAGATCCGTTGGAAATGGACTCAAAGGTAATTAATTTTTACTCTTGCGTCTTTGGATGATGGACGGTCAATAATATTGTGGTTATTTCTAATTACTAGCTAAGAGATGGTCGAACTAATTATTGCTAAATGCTATTGGTTTTTAACGAACTGGATGCGTGTCACTTTTTTATTCAGCGCTCTATGAATAATCATCCTTGTGCTGTGCCTAAAAAAACTCATAAATGAACAAATGATTATGAGATGTTTTGCTAACGTGGCGTTGGTAAATGATCCCAATGTGGCTGAATTGCTTTAAGAGAAAAGGCAAATATTGCAGTGATTGGTGCATATGAATATTGTTAAAGAGTAGCGAAAAACAGGGTTTTTTGTGGCCAAAAGTTATTTTACCCCCTAGAAATGAAAAACGTTAAATTTGATATAAACTCATGTACCAAGGTAGCCTTATTCTACCATCCTCATTCCTCATGAATATGTGTTCTCAAAAAAACCCGTTCTCAAATGGTACAAGCCATCAAAAACCTTTCTTAGAAACGTTCACATGCTCATCTCGAGATTTGCTTGCGTACTATGATACATCATTATCTTATCAATATAAATGAGACAATTCAATTACTGCCCACTTCTTTTCAGACGATTGCGTTGACTGCCAACGAAGGTCCCACCAACAGAGCCCTTGCCATTGTTGTTCCCATTGCGGTGACGCCAACTATTGGGATCGTAGTCGAAATGAGCCTTTGAGTAAGAGCACTCGTTCCACAAAATGGGAAGTTTACCATGATTGGGGCCGAGATAGTGCTGAAGCCTCTTTAGAGCGCAACCTCGAAAGGAGAAAGCGTGCCACTTTTGACGTAAGTGACTTTTATTCAACTGGAAATTATGTACTCTCCAACGTACCACACGATAGATCAATGGCAAAAATACTTATACATGCTAAATAATGTGTAGCCCAGAGTCGATTTTTTTTACTATTTACTATGAGACATATTGTGACATTATGAAGAAAATTTAAAAAAAAACCATACATGCAACATAATAATCCATAAAATCCATTTAAGAGAGATGGATTGTGCCAGTAAATAAGACATTTTTTTCAAGTTGCAGGTTATGTGCAAAAATGAATAAAAAATGTGGCTCATCTCAGGGTGGACCGAAAAAATTACTGGCAATTAGACAATTTTCAGCGAAAAAGCCAATCAATTAATAATTAAGAAAAAATAATCACGCATACGTATTTGGAACTTGGCCATCGGTCAATTTCAGATATCAAAAGAGAAAGGGGCGAATTTTGTAAAATTATAGAATGTCATTTCTGCGTGGGTCTTTAATTAACTGCAATTTTTTGGAAAGTCTTTTTTGCTGAATGACTTCAAAGCTCCTTGCTAGGGATCATTTTACAATTTAGGCTTTTTCTCTTAGGAAGCTGTTTTTCACTTTAAAAGATACAATCAAATTATACCCTCTTGCCAATTTTCATGAGTGAGTATTTCCTTTAGGGTAGAAAAAAGCTCATTTTGCCCTTTTCTGCCCATTGAAAGTTTTTGTGCAATTGTTTTTTTTTATTACCTTCATTTTTTGGACGATAAGGCAATGAATGACCTCTCAAGAAGCTGTAAAGACGTCATCATGTTTTTGCCCTTCGGTTTCTTTTTAGTGTGGTGTTTTTTTCCAAACCAACCATTATAAAGTTTATTATAGTCTGGAAAGTACGATGGTTGCCAAAGAAGGCCTTCTTCAATAATGCACGCAGAACTTATCCTTTGGTTGTTAATTTGAACATTTTCTTGGAATGAAATTGCCCTTTGGCCCGAATTCACATATTCATATATGGCTCCTGGTTCTGGACACACATGAGAATTCAAACTCGCGAAATGTGCATCCAAACAGCAAGAGGGAATACATTTTCGAATCCAAAGATAGAAAGCATGTGGCAAATAAGCAGAAATTTTTTAATCGAGTTTGGCTTGTTCATATAAAATAAACGGAGAATCAAGTGCAAAAAGTGACAGACCATGAACGGCAAACGCTAGTTTTTTGCATTATTGAGCAAATCTGTTTGTATTACCTATTCTTTCAAGAGGCAAATCACAGAGTAGATCGTTATCTTTGAAAGGGCAAAACAAGACAACAATTAAAGAAAGACACTAAGCGGTTACGATCCATTTTGCAGCCTAACTTAGAATCTTCCACGCGTGCGGCTGCCAGTTCTACCAATAAAGCCCATAGTTGGCGCGGAGATCACCCGATGAAGCACGGCCATTACTTCCACCACGAGCACAAGCATCACCACGCCCACAACCCCCACCCCCACGAGGGTCGTCACCAGCATCCCTCAGCCTCCCAACAACCCATCTCGATGCCATTTCGAACCACTTATTCCTACGGAGAGGATGTGGGCGGGCCATCCATGAAGGGCGGCTCCGCCTTGTCCATTACTTCGTCTAGTCCAATCAAAAGCCATTCTAGCTCAAGTCCCGTGGCCAATGGGATCAAATTGGTGGGATTAGCTCAATCTAGTCCGAGAATCATGGACAAACCGTTGCAGAGTGCCAATCTTTGATTCACTATATTAAGTGCGAACTGTATTGAAGCTGCATTTTCCCTGGATGAGGATGCTCTGGAGCATCCTCATGTTTATGTGGGGTGCTTGTGAGAGTGTAGATGTGTTTTTGAGTACTTGTATGTGAATTTGCTTTGAAATTAGGCTGAAATAAACGATTTTATAGAAGAACTCATCAACTCTTGATTTGGAGGTTTGAACGTGAGGCAGGTCTAAATTTAGACGCAAAGGAGAAGCTACGAGGTGGATTGACGAAATGTATATTTTGGAGTATGGTACTTGTTGATTGGTTCCTGGACAACTCGACCCAACGGACAACTCGACCCAACAGACAATTCGACCCAACAGACAATTCGACCCAACAGACAACTCGACCTAAGAGACAACTCGATCCAACAAACAACTCGATCCATCGGACAACTCAACCCAGCAAACAATTTGACCCAACAAATAACTCGACCCAGCAACAACTCAACCCAGTGAACAACTCGACTCAGGGGGCAACTCAACCCAACGGGCAACTCAACCCAGCAAACAACTCGATCCAGGGGACAACTTGACCCAGCAAACAACTCGACCCAGCAAACAACTCGACTCTGGACAACTCAACCCAGCAAACAACTTGACCCAACGGACAACTCAACCCAGCTCAGAAGCTTAGCATAATATGTTGGCTTACAAATAATTCATACTTATGGAGCAAAATTGAAACTGTGATTTAAAACTTGTCAAAAAATTGAAAGGTTTTACACAATTTATCATTCCATATTTAAAAGCAAGTTATTATTTCATCAATCATGGTTTGAAAATCAAGTTTGATAATGTTTTAATCAAACTTGAATTTTTATTCCATGCCTTACTGATACTAAAATCTTTGGAAACAAATTAAATTTTAACCCATCAAGCTTTAGTGTTGTGCCATATTCGTGCTTTTTGGTCCATAAGTTGTGTTTAGTTATTGTATTGGGTCGAGTTGTCCTGGGTGGAGTTGTCCTGGGTGGAGTTGTCCTGGGTGGAGTTGTCCCCTAGATCGAGTTGCCCGGTCACCTTCTCGATTTAGTATTCACAAAAAAGCATTATATGAATTGTGAATGTTCTAATTGTTAGAATCTGATCATCGTATCTTAACAATCCAAAAGTTGCTTAACATTGATTTTTATGTTTCGAACTTATAAGGATGATTTGTTTAGTCATTTGAATGCAACCGAATTTCTAATAGATCCAAATTATATACAGGATTGTTTAAAAGGGGCATTTTCGATTCATTAAATTTGGTGCACTGAAAAAGAATTTCAGTGCATTTTATGATTTAAAGTTTGTTAAATTTCAAAGTATTTTTGGGGGGTTTGAGTTTTCACGGGCTTTACTAACTTCGCCAAGGAATGGAATCCCCGTTATTATCAAAATGAAAGCTCATAAGTTGTCTAACTGACACCACCTAAACTTTGGACGGTATTTGGTCCACCAACGAATTTTAGATGACTAAACGGGTTAGGATTTACTTATAGGGTTGATCTGCAATTGTCCACGTCTGAATTGAAACATGCTAACGGATCAGCAAGGCCTACGTATTCCCTACGAATATTAATTGCAAGCACATTAAATAATGAAGGAGCCCGAGAAAGAAGAGAGTTGGATTTCATGAGTAGATATGATTTGGGGCTTGAATCAGACAACCGAAGTTTTGACCATTCATAACACAAGCTGATTCAGTATCATCAGCATAGAAAGAGATACTGAGTTTACTACTGAAGTTTTTAATTGGAACAATGAAAAGGATAAAAAGGAGAGGACTTAAATTGAAGCCCTGAGGAGCATTCGACTTGACGTCATTCATATCGTTAATGGATCCTTCGACTTTAACTAATTTGCTTCTGCCACAAACGAAACTTCTAAAGCAATTGAAAACCTTACCTTGGTCCTTATATCGTGGAGCCTATTGACTTAAAGACCATGATCTACCTTGTCAAAGGCGTTGTCAAAAGCCTTGGCATAGTCTAGATAAACTACATCAACTAATTCATGACTCTCGTCCCTCAATGTCCCGCAATATTCGAATCGGCCTATAATTACTAGGGAGGAACTGATCTCCATCTTTGAAGATTGGAATAACGTGAGCTAACTTTAGTGAAGAGGGAAACTTGCCCAGAACCAAGATACAATGTATCAATTACGAGTAAACAGGAGCAAGTTTAAATAACCAAGTACTTCATGAAAGCATTAAAAGAAAATTAATTATGCTGACCACATAGAAGCTCTTTATTTACTACAATACTTTTGAAGCACAGTAGAACCCTGCTATAGTGAACCACGTTGTAATGAAAACCCCGTTTTAATGAATTTTTTTTGTAAAACCGACTCTTCACACCATGTGAATGCTGCTTAAAGCAACCCCGTTCAATGGAAAAAATTCAAATCTCAGAACCCCCTAATGAGGAAAATTTGGGCATGTAGAAATTTGGCCACACTGCAGAAATTTAATATTTCTCCATGTCTAAATCTAATACCAGGAATGATGCTACATTACAAAT
The DNA here is from genome assembly GCF_007210705.1 of Tigriopus californicus. Classification (NCBI taxonomy): domain Eukaryota; kingdom Metazoa; phylum Arthropoda; class Copepoda; order Harpacticoida; family Harpacticidae; genus Tigriopus; species Tigriopus californicus. The sequence goes on from NC_081451.1 coordinate 9,750,636, forward strand.
TTACAGAGATTTTCACTCCCATTTATCAGATAAAGAACCGTGAAAGCAAAGGCTACAACGTAGACTTTGGGTTCGAGTTATTCTACTCACTGAAATGTTTCTCTTAATTTTTGAATTTAGTTATTGTGTGAATGCACTTTGCTTTAAGATGTCAACAAAAAATTCCACCCAAAACCAACAGACATGCCACTGCGCAAACTGCAATGAATTCTCTCATCCATTCCAGAAACTTTTGGGAAAAATAATGACCTCTTATTAAAACTCAATAAACTAAACTGAATTTTAAAAAAAACGTGTTCGGTAAAAACATGTTCAGTTCAAAACTGATAGCAAAGAAACTTACCACATTACAAAACAAGCCTTTTCTACAAGTTTCATTCCGCCATCTTCTACCACATCTTTGGCTTTAACGCCACAAACAACTTTTTCATTCCGCCATATGCTGCCACATGTTTGTCTTACCGCCAATTGAAATTGAAGCCCGGAAACGACTTTTTCATTCCGGCACTTTTGAGCTATTTGGCGGTGATTTCCGTCATATGGCAACCCTAGAAAGATCAGCAATGGTCAGCTGATTGATTCTTTTTCTGTCTAAATAGAAACTCTGATTAGATATCCCAGGGTGAGGATTATTTGATTTGTTTGAGCCTCCGAGATAAAAAGAGTCAAATGTGAAAAAAACCTTAAGAACGGAAATAGATGATGTTGATAGTTAAACACTGCGACTTGACAATATCCAATCTTATTCAGCACCTGTGCACATTTTGCGACCTCAAAAAGTGAAACCCCGTAAGAGTGAAAAGCCCTTTAAAGTGAATATTTTGCTTCTTCCCACAAATATAACTTTAACGGACTTTTTTATTGTTGAATGATAGGTCTATAACTTTTAAGGATTTAATTGAATCTGAAATGCTTTTGCAGAAATTTGGACATCAGTCTTAAAATCAAAACTTTCTCAACTCTCAGAGTGGATGAGCTCTCCAGTGTCAATGTAGACATGCTGGTTTTGACACAATTTAAGGTAGTGCTGACACCTAAGTTCAATTTCATGTCATCCCAACAAAATAGAGATTAGTTGAATGAATTTCAAGTTAGATTGTGACCAAGCTATGGTCCACAAAGTGCTTCAGCGTGCGTCAGACAAGCACAAAAAAGTCAGTTTTCCTTCTCACCAAATGTCATTTTTACTGTTAAAGTCAAAACTTGATGGACATATATTGGTAAAGTGGTCCAATGCAGCATGTCATTTCAATCATTAGGATGTTTTCTTCCTGATCTTTGGAGGAAAAACAAGCTTGCGCAATTTAAGCGATGTTTGATGGGTTAAGTGTTGTGAAAAAAAATGTTCAACCAAAAGTAGAACCACATTTGTTGTGACAGGACCAATCCAAAAAACAACGAGTGCGATGCAATTTTCAAGAGCTCAGAGTACAAACCTGTAACCTAAATAGATCCGCATACAGCCGACCAAGGATTAACCATACGTTCGTAAAACAAGAATCATCTTTGGTTTTTGAGCTTCCACAATTGGTTCTTTGTTTTAAGAGTGAAAGTAGCCAATTCCCCATAACTTATCTTGTTTTAGTAAGATGATTGTAACCATCCCATCAAAAATGGCAAAAGGTAATCCAACGAATCTTACTCATGTCTAGACAGTCGCCAAAATCTATAAAGAACAAAGTGAAATCTATCATTCCCAAGTCCTAAAAAATAGACATCGCTATCAAATATTGGTTGACCTCGAAATATTTCAATATCGAACAATGCTGTTTAAACTCAATTTTAGGCATTATCATCAATGTTCCAGAACAATACTTGAAGGTTTGTCTCTCATCAAAATGATGAGGTCACGTAAAAAAAAACAAGTCAATCTATCCGTCAGATCGACATTTATTTGACAGGATATGGGGAGAATCGCCAACATATAAATGATTCTCTCCGGTCTGATCTGAACACCATTCTCGAATCGAAGCTTCCCCAGGAAACATCTGATAGTTGAGACACGTCTTACGCAGTTTTAGTTGTGATTCCCCATGCCGGAACATGGTCCAACTGCAAGAGCTCTAACTGTGATAGCATTGATTGCCACCCTCAATGACTCAGCCGCCACAGCCAGAGGTAAGTTTATCATTTCCACTTCTCTTTTTCGTTAGAATCTAGACATTGCTTTTCATTTTAGAATTTCCTGTGGAGTCCGACAATTTCCACGGTATCGAAGCTCCATCGGCAAGACTTCAACGTTCCTCGCTTGGGGTCCAAGATGTTGAGCGGGAATTGCAGCAGCTGCATCTGATCAAACAACTACAGGTAAGGGGTAGGAACACAGCAATATGCACACAAAAACACACGAGAACATAACCCTAATTTTTGGCGAATCAGATGTCTTAATGAACAAAAATGTGATGCAAATAAGCAATATTTTCTTTGCTGATTCTAAATCCCAGAACTTGTCACAAGACCCTTAAATATCGAAAGCCACAACTCAAACCTGATTCAGAGCACCATCCAAACATTTTAGGAACTCCCTATTCCAATTACAATCCTAAATCCAACAGATTTTAGAATATGAAAAAATCATAGACACTGGTATACTGCTATGCTCTAGCGTCACCCTGATGGAGAGAACAATACTAAGTTCTAACACATCCCTACATTTCAGGAGTTCCATCACCCACATTCAATGGCCCCCATCCATGTTGAGATCCCAATCAAGCGTACAGTTATTCCCTTAAAACGGTCCCCAAGGGCCACCAAGGAGGAAAATGTGGACATTTGGTTGCGCGCTCGGCGCGCCGGTCACGCTACAAATCCTCAGAAGGAGAAGTCAGCTGATTCCTCAGAGCAAAGGCATGGAAATTCAGGGGAGGAATTGATTAACAGCCGCCTGAGTCGCAGTCCCTCTTTAGACTTGATCCAATCCAACTGGTTGCGCTCGAAGAAGGATCAAGGTCAGCAGGGTCAAGCGGTGAAGCCCAGATTGGAACGGAGCTACACCAACTTTAGCCCGGACTTTTTCCTCAAGGCCAAACGAGCCAGTGGACGGACTCGCCAGGATTACTCTGATTACACCCCCGAGTTCTACTTGAAGGCCAAACGAGCACTGGACTTCTACCTCAAGGCCAAGAGGTCGAATTCGGCCAATGGCCATTCTGACTACACCCCCGACTTTTATCTGAAGGCCAAACGGGCTTTGTTAGGACGTTTCCTCCCCACCCCTGAGCCCCAAAACCACCAAGATGTGGCGCTTATTCGGCCCCTCAATGACCCTGGTCTCGACCACATGAGCGACTTCCTCAGTCGTGACTTTTACTTTAAGGCCAAAAGAGCGTCCAAAAGGCCAACTCCGCCCGAGGAATCTCCACAAGACTTTTTGGCGGATTTCTACCTCAAATCCTAAGAAAATGACTCGAAGGACAATATGTATACCATGATTTTAGCGAATCCAGTTCCAAATGCTTAGTATCAATTGGTCATGTTTCTTAGCCGTATGTTCCAAGAACAAACGACCTCGAAATGTCAACCTTTTTTCAGTTGTTTTGTTGAGGGGGAGGATTGTTTTTTTAACTCTCAATGTGGATGTCTTGCATTACATAAGATGTTGTTAAGCCCAGCTCTCTTCCCAAGGAGAAACTTGAAGCCCTTCTTTCTCAATGATGATTCTAGTACTAATAACCCCCATGATGATGTGCCTATTTCAAGCTTAGTTATCCCTCACCTTCACCCCCAGCGGACGCAAATGCATTTCAAAGGCGACAATTCCTAAAAATTCAGCTCCCGAAACCAATGAGGACAGTAATAACAAGCTCATCTTCCTTAAAAAAGGATGGGTTGACCCGTGCATTTAATGTGTTTTGAACCATAGAGCCAATAAACTCAAGAAAGTGCACGTTCAGCATCTAATGACTTCGTCAATCCATTAAACAAATACGTAAGGTCTCTGAAGGCAGGAAATCAAAGTTTGCGGAAGTTGTCAATCTGAATAATGCAACTAAAGTTGGCAAAAAAATAGGTTAAAAATGAAACAAAAAGAGCAAATAATGCAGCTATCTTACTTTTTGTAAACAGAATCATAAGCAGAATGCGGAAAGAGGAAAAACAATGGTAAGTAAAAGTATATCTAGTACAATAATATAAAAGTGATATAATCGGAGGAAAAAATTATGAAATAGGTAAAAAGAGAAACAATAAGGTACGGTACGGTCAAAATGATTTTGGATCGCTTTGTTTGGCATGGTATGAAAACTCTATGCAGAAAGTGGGCAAGAGAGTGTTTGGATTGTCAACGATCAAAAATTCAGTGCCACATTAAATCTTTGCCTGGATACTTTCCCGTTCCTAATGACCGTTTTGCCCAAATTCACATTGAACCTGTTGGCCCTTTACCTTGTAGCCAAGACTTTACTCATCTCCTCACCATTGTTGACCGCTATACTCGCTGGCCTGAGGCCATTCCTCTTACCCCAACAGACACAATCTCCGTTGCCAGAGCCTTGGTCAACAACTGGATTGCTCAATTTGGAGTCCCAACGCATCTCACTTCTGATAGAGGAGCTCAATTTACAAGTCGTCTGTGGGACAATCTAGGTCAACTCTATGGCACGTCACTTCATAGAACAACCGCATACCATCCTTGCACCAACGGACTTGTTGAACGCTTTCATAGACATCTGAAGTCGAGTTTAAAGGCAGTTTTGAACTTATCTGGAGCAATGTGGGCGGACCATTTACCTTGGGTCCTCCTCGGCATAGGTACTGAACCCAAAGAGGACCTCGGTGTGTCATGAGCAGAGATGGTTTTTGGAACAACAGTTGCTGTGCCAGGCGATTTCCTTCCATCATCAACCACTTCAAATGCCCCTTCGGATCTTCTGAAGCGTCTACGTGAAGTAGTGGGAAAGCTTTCCCCTCTTTCCACTAGTTGTCATTCGCCAGTTACCTCCTTCCGACCCAAAAGACTGGATAGTTGTCCATATGTTTTTGTCCGCCGTGGGCCTCAATCCGGACCTCTGCAACCCCCTTATTTGGGGCCATTTAAGGTCCTACAATCTGGCGAAAAGACCTTCAAGCTCGACTATGGTGGAAAGGAAGAAGCCTTCTCTGTAGATCGCCTAAAACCTAGTCATGTTGATAATTCCGCACCTATGCCATTGGGAACTGTGCCTCGCCGGGGTCGCCCCCCTCGTAATCAGCCTTCTTATAAAACCCCTGCCATTTCTAATCCTTTGCTCCCTCCCAGCAAACTCCACCGTCGCAATCCCCATAGAGAGTCCCGTCCTTTTTGTTTTTGGGACTCCTAGTTTGTTGTTCTTTTGTTTTATTATCATTTGTAATCTCGTTATTTATGTTAAATCCCCGACCACTTCATTGGGGGAAGTTATGTGGCCGGATGGTCACACTGAGAGAGAATACACAGCTGGATCTTGAGCTCGCTTTAGCATCATGATTTAGGCAAAGGGAAAAAAATCTTCGTGGTCAGTAAGAAAATCACACAGCCCAAACGCCCCCTTGGATTTGAACTTTCATCGGTTTTGTTTTAAGGTGATTCATTCATTATTCCGCTCAATAAGCTAGGCTTCTTTTCATTCTATCACAACAAAAACACATTGAAAACTGAAAGATGAGATGAATAAATATTTTTGACGTCACAGTTTGAGCATTGAAAATAATTGTTAAACACAGTGTTTCCACAACCAGAAAACACCCTTTAACAGACTGTCAGCTGTCACCCATTTGCTCTGAAAGCTAGTCTGCCTTACTTACTCTTGGCGGATGCTTTATGATTTGGGGCAATTGAAATTACACTAAGTAAGGGAATTATAAGATTGATATCATATGATTATCAGTTATTCTACAAACGGATGAATCGTCAAGAACGCACCAACCTTTACTTCACCGGTAAAGGCCAATGCAACATTTCTTTATAAATCATTATGTGTTAAGATTTCAATTGCCTTCTTTGAGCCATTTTTAAGTTAGGGCGCCACAACAAAACATTCAATTAGGCCATGTTATTAAAAGGTTAGAACATAAACACCATTTGAGGGCCTCAAAAGTAATCCAGTCGACAGCATGTCGAGCATGTTAATAAAGTAAATATCTTATCCGTCAAAATAAACATTTACAACTTACATGAGGCTAAATTGATATTCCCTTTTTAGCGTTAGTTACTGGTCTTCATTGCATTTTTCGATGTATTTCACAAATAATGTCTCCTTGATTCAAAAATACCCCAGTCACTAGCATGTGGAGCATGTTAATGAAGTTGTGAGCATCTTATCCGTCAAATTAAATAATTACCAGTTATTTGAAGTTACATTGATATTCTCTTTTTAGCGTTAGTTACTGGTCTTCATGCTATTTTTTGATGTGTTTTACATATAAAAATGTCTCCTTCATTCAAAAAATTGCCCAGTCATTAGCATGTCGAGCATGTTAATAAAGTGAGAATCTTATCCGTCAAATGAAACATTTACCAGTAACATGAAGTTACATTGATATTCCCTTTTTAGCGCTACTTAGGGATCTTTATGCCATTTTCTGATGTATTTTACATATAAAAATGTCTCTTTAATTCACTTTTGTGCCTTTTCAGAACATTCGTTCAATACACGTGTATCCCAGCCAATTGAAAGCGACATATTTAGCTGAATCGCGATATCTCCAAGTTGTTTCAATATCCCTTATTCCTTAAGACCAGGTCCGAATTCGTCTAACAATAAGAACGACTTGAGAACTTGGCCGATCCCGTACAACTTCAGCGTGTTCCTCTGAGCTTTCTTCTTTCCACGTTGTTCGATAGAAAGCCACTTCCGAAACTGATGACATAAACAAACACCGTGTTCTCGTTTCCACCAACCTGATTCAACCTTCTTCATCCATTTGGCCAACATGTGTGGTAAGTTCTCTCCTGACTTTATTCCAATATAAAGCCATCACGAACCCATGAGGGTTGATTTTCTCTACTAGGAATATGTGGATGCGTGTTCTTCAATAGCTCCGTTACGAGTTTGGAGCTACTCCGCCAACTCCAACAAAACATGGCCAGAATGGAATATCGTGGTTACGATTCCTGTGGAGCGGCCATTCAATGCCAATATCGGGATGGAGACCCCGGGATTGAGTTATTCAAGGCTGTGGGCAGTCCTTCAGAGAGGTTTTGGCCCGTGGTAGAGGCAGGCATAGATCAGATTAATCCTGGTTTGATCCAGCCGATTCAATTAGGAATGGGACACACCCGATGGGCGACCCATGGGGAAGCTGGTGTGCCCAACTGTCATCCCCATGTTAGTTCTGATAAGAGGGAGTTTGTTGTGGTGCATAACGGTGAGTAATGAGAGGGTATCAAAAAGTTTATTTGCAATAACTGACTTTGTATTATTTGCATGAGTGTTTTGATACCCTAGAATGTGCATGTACAATTTGGACCTTGAAGCGGGAAAAGAATGATGACGTCACCACAACTTTATTGGGAGGTCATTTGAACTTTTGGGGCTTAAAGCATAGTTCTAGGTCATTTATCCTTGAAAAGAGTTGTTCATCTAACATTGAATTTTGTATTTAATGATTCATAAAACATATGTTCAGTCTGAAAATGTTGCTTCTGGACCTGTTTGTTTGCTCCAAGCCAATTCTCAGAATGACTTTTTTGAATTGCTAGGAAAGATTTAGGCGTTGCTTAAAGGACCTAATAAGATTCCTTAAAGCGCACAAAAAATGGTTTACATTCCTACCGCCAGAGTGCGCCGACCTTCACCATGAGCCAAAAAACGCATTTGTTGTTTGCTTAGGTAAGATTGAAGAACAAAAACTGAAAGATTGAAAATTACGAGCTAGGAGCAAAACTGGGAGAGAGAAATAGTTTTTACTTGATGCTCATTGCATTCTGCTATTTGATTTCAATATATACAACTGGAGTTTATGAATGTCGTTACACAGACATGAGCAGCCATCTTGATTTTCTTTTTTGCAACTCATGTTCACTTCATTTCATTTGAATGAAAGTCAATCCAGAGCAAAAAACCAAAATTACAATAGAAACAAACTATATGTCACAAATGAACTTACTATCATATGTCTGACGTCATTTTTGCAGGACAAATCACCAATTTTGCGCAAATTCGAAACTACCTCAAGGCTCAAAGGAATTGGGACTTTTACTCGGAGACAGATACCGAGGTAATTCCCAAGCTCGCCCTTTACTTCTACGAACAGACGCCCAATGCCACATTCCCCGATGTGGTTGAACAAGTGTGCCAAGTTCTGGATGGGGCGTACGCCTTGATCTTCATGAGCAGTCTCTTCCCCAATGAAGTCGTGGCGACCAAATGCGGCTCGCCATTGATCATCGGGGTCAAATCGGATTCGCGACTGCATTTGTCGGATTGTCGAACAAGCTTGAAAAGTAGGTTCGCCCCAAGGACTGAAAGAACGGCTTTCCTGCTAATCCTGGTGTGGTTTGTCAACTAAAACCTGACGGTTCTATTTCTTAGGGACTGAATCGGCGGCATATGCTAATGCTGTCAGGGAAGAGGTAAATGGATCAGGTAAGCGTTTTAGACATCATCTTGATTCACTGCTTTGTGAGGTATTATTTATTGTTTAAGACTTTCAATGAGTAAGATTCGAAAAACATTTTTTTTTGAGGAGATTTCGCTTTCACTGCTAGTTAACGAATTTAGAGCTCTTGGGAGAGAAGCGTCACTCACAACCAGCCACTTGACACTCTCAACATTTTTTATTAGTTTTCAGAAGAGTGTTAGGGCAAGAAACTATTTCGTTATTTCCTTGACTTCGCAACATAACTTCATGTGGCAAAAGGCAATCCCAATTGTACATACCGTACCGAAAAATTACCTGAATTTCATAGTTTTGTTTGATTTTAGATGGTGCTGCAGAAGCTGGTTACCAATTGGATGAGCCAAATCATATGATCTACAAACCAAGCGATTCAAAATCCAAGCCCAATGTCCAGTACTATTTCTCCAGCGATCGACCGGCTTTAGGAGGTATCACTAGCTATTGCCTTGATTTACACGTAAGTACTCGTCTTCATGATGAGCAAAACTACGTATAACTAAAAGTTGCACGAGTTGCATTTGAACCGGTTTTCATGGTCATGATTTTGAAAAGGCACACTTGTCGACTTTCCTCATGCCTCATTCTTCCAAGAAAATAACATTTTCGCGATAGGATTTTGACATTGCCCATGCTCGAGGAAATGGCGAGTTGGAGATATCGTACAAGTACCCTGGATCCATCGCCGATAGACATCTCAAGTACCAAGAGTTTGACCAAATATCCGAGGAAGAGAACACATTCTCCTGCAAAACTGAGCAGGAGATCCACCAACAACGATCCACGATTGAATCTGCCGTTCGAGGCCGTGTGGATTTCGACAATCATACAGTGAAGCTTGGTGGAATCCAGGCCTATCTCCATGAGATCAGGAGGAGCAATCGTATCTACATGATCGGCATGGGCACATCCATCCATGCAGCCTTGGCCACCCAACATGTCTTGACCAGCCTTACCAACAAAAGTGTCTCCGTGGTTCAAGCCACGCAATTCATTGACATGGGTGAACCCATTGCTAAAACAGATCTGTGCATTTTTATTTCCCAATCTGGCGAGACAGCAGACACAAAGGCTGCATTGGATTACTGTAATCGGGCAGGAGCATTGACTTTGGGGATCACCAACGTTGTGGGCAGCTCAATCTGTCAAAACACCACTTGTGGGATCCATGTGAATGCGGGGGTCGAAGTTGGTGTGGCATCAACCAAGGCGTATACCTCTCAATATATTTGCTTGGTCCTTTTGGGTATTGCCATTGCCCAGGATTTTTTCAGCATGAAAGGCCAAATTCGCGAGGTAAGTTTGAATGCAGAGGTTCAAACCATTGTGCTTTATCTGAAATGCTTCCAGATAATTGATGGTCTTCGAGAATTGCCCATGAAAGCAGAAGAGGTTCTTAATAATAAACAACAGCTGAAAGCGCTGGTGGAACTGATCCAAGAGTGCCAAAATGTGGTCAAAGAATGCATGATGTTTAACACCGACAGATCCAACTCCCTGTACATCTTGGGACGAGGCTACCAATATGCCGTGGCTCGTGAGGCAGCTCTCAAGATTAAGGAGATTGCTTACATGCATGCTGAAGGCCTTTGCTCCTCTGAACTAAAGCATGGACCTTTGGCCATGGTTCAAGAGAACTTCCCTGTCATCTTATTCGCCGTCAATGATCAATTTAAAACGGTAGGAGATGAATCAAAATTACGCCAAGTATCTCTTGAGTTAACAGGTATCCTTCTTTTTCAGCATGCATTTAATGCTATGAATCAGCTGGTTTCCCGAGGTTGCGTGCCTTATCTGATTATTACGGAAGGCGATGAGGTGGAGCTTGAAAACAACTTCAAGAATAAGGCCGAGGTTCCATTTCATTTTGTCCTGCCCAAGTCCACGCCCTGCCTCCAAGGAATCTTGGCAGTGATACCTATGCAACTCCTCAGCTTATACCTTGCACAAGCGCGCGGTTGCAATGTGGACCAGCCACGCAACCTTGCGAAATCTGTTACTGTATAAAATCTTGGCTGAAGAGGATCTTTTTCGAACATTCCATGAATTGACGCAAACTTTTCCAAGATGTCCATCGACCGTAAATAGAGCTTTGATAATTTTTCAAACGCCTCGTTTGAACCAACCAAAACGAACATATTTTAGGGAAGCCCACTTCAAGGGGGTTATTTTAAACCACAAAGTATGTTCTGAAGTCTCGGCTCGATTTAGATTTAGGCCTATCAACGACCAATGCAAGGAATCCAATCTTCAAGGCCAAATATCAAAAGGCTGACTTAACGAAATGGATCAAAGCTTGCCTCAAAGTCTGGTGGGTCTGCGAATGCTTCCATCTAAACAGCATCATGACGTTGTTTTGTACAATCATAAATCAAGGAGTGGGTTAACCCGCCGTGTGAACAGATAGAATTTCTGCGTAGTTGGTTATCCATTTGCATCATAACGGAGTTGAGTTTTCAGCCACTTAAAATTTTCCTTTTAGAAGTGCTTGGGACTTTTTTGTACAGTCCTTCTCAAGTTGGGATATGTGTACTATATAACGCATTGATAGCGTTTCAATTCATGAATGATTTAAACGAGATTCATTCGAATGACTCTGTGACCGTTTAGATTGGCTTCCTCATAAGGTTATGTACACTGCTTTTAATCGAGTTCCTATAACGTTTTGTGTTTATTAGTGATGTTATTCTTGGCTAGAAACGTGGTCAGTAGCATTAAGTGAGTCTTGGCATCACAGAATAGATCTCTTTATTTCAATTACAGTGAAGTAGATATAACGAAAGATCTTGATCATGACTACACCAAACCAGCAGCTTCTGTCACGTCCTTGGATAATTATTGGCAAGGACATTCTTCGGATCATCTTTCCACAAAAGCAAAGAAGACCATTTCTATCTTCTTGGTTTATATCTTGACAAATGGCTCATCATTTGCATTGCCTCTACTTCTTCGCCTGTCAAAAACTATCGTCGACCGGAGAGATGCCTAAATGCTCTTGTTGCCAAAAACTTTGGAGGTTCATGGGTGTTCGCGAAGAATTCGCCAATACGGTATATTTTACGGCGCAGGAACTTCCGCTCTTCCTTTCGGATGTGCTCCACATAAAATCCATCCCAATTTTGCGTGTTGTGCGGCGGGCTCGGACAGGAGCCCTGTCACTGGAGGTGCGATACACAAATGAGAAAACAATGGTTCTCCGATCAAAACATCGAGACCCAGTTCTCCAGAGGATGGATATTCCTCAGTAAAGGTTATGTTGTGGAGATGGGCGAAGTCGTTTCTATTGAGGGTTATTGGCTTAGTTGGTTGAGCAATACTGAATATTGTTGTCGCGGTGATAGGACTCGAAGTATATGGACCCATCCAGCGATTGGATTTGAAATTCCATGAATCTCTCCTGATACGTTTAGAACTTCCGCAACCAGTTACGCTCATTTGAAGGTACTGACGTGGACCATCCAGGCCAAGATCTTGAGCACACCTCTGCCTTATCAGATTTTCCTCAGTCGCTGCATCAAAGAGAAACCTTACTTTGCGGAGCTCTCCATCCCCAATGTTCTTGATGAATCCAATGCAAGTGTGCAAAATTCCACTCACCTATCCATTTTGAACTTGTTTTGCCACGCTGACCGTCAATTGTAGTGACCGTAGGGGCTTAATGTGCGTTTTGAGAGCACCTTCAAGCCCTCGAGAATCCAGTCTAGCTAAAACAATGAAGTCCACTTCTCTTCCTTCTCGGGCTCCTTCATTGTTCAATTTGCTGCCCTCAAATATTCGTAGGGCTTATGTAGGCGTTGATCCAGTAGCAGGATTTAAGTCAGACTTGGACAAGTTTTTGACGAAAATTCCTGATCAACCTTTTATTCAAGGGTTAGCCAGATCAGCCAACACTAATTCGTTGGTCGATCAAATGATATATATAAATAAATAAATATCTCGTCTTGAACTGCTGGGATTCCAATCCCAGCAGCGGTAAGGAAGTCCGCAAAAAGAAAAAAAACCCATATTCAAGGTTGAGCCAAATCACGCACCTCTAATTTTTTGGTCGATCAAACGATATATACAAATAAAAGTTAAGTAAAATGAAGAAATTTCTCGTCTTGAAGTGCTGGGATTCCAATCACAGTAACGGCAAGGAAATCCGCAATAAAAAAGTATCATGCTTTCATAAGTGTGAAAAATTGTGATGCCATAATAAGAGGAATTCTTTCCTACGTTACTCTACATAAGGATCAGAGTCAATTTCATCTTTCCTACTCATTATCTGTTTAACAGATGAAAAGTGAAATAAATAATGGAGCTATTTCGTGCAGAGGGATAATCCTTCATTCGTTTGGCGTCTACTTGGCAAAGTAATCACGCTTAGTTTTAGTCTTAAATAGTGGAACATTTCTTGTTTTTTTTGCCCTGATGTCGAAGGGAGTTATCCTAGGGGCTTGGGATGCCCAATTTAATTAGAACACCACATTTGGAAAATTGTTAGAATGTATGACCAGTCGTCCGTACCATTCGTAGGGTATCTCACTGGATAGTTTTTCTCATGGAATGTTTTTAGTTCTGTTCACTGACTTTAATTACGCTCGTTTCATGCTCTGAAAAGGCTTATTAATAATGTTTCTCAGAGACAAACAGGGGTAAAAAGTGGTCCAAAAAATGCCAAACAAAGGTGCAAAAATAGACTGGAACGATTCAAATGAAATCAAGAAAGAAGGCGTGTTCAAATATTTTTTTAGGTAATACCAATTTGAAAGACTTCTCTTAAAAAGCCAAATTTGAACCAATTTGGGAAAAAGTGACATAAATTTGAATGGAATGCGTCTGGAAATGGTCCGTTTTGCTTATTCTTCCTTTTTTTAGAAATTAATCCGCAGTAATTATCCTTGGCAAGAACAAAAGACAGTTTTTCATTTTCAAACAGAGAAGTTAGATAGCATGGAGGAAATGAGAAAAACAGGAATTGTGTGTTTTTCGGTGTGATTAGCCATGGAGTGCGCAAGTAGTGCAATGGAAAGCTCGAACCACGAAATCGCGGTGGGAATCATGGAGAGAGAGTGCCCAATGAATTCCATCTTCAAGTTCAAGCATTCACCCAAGAGGTAACGCAAAACTGAAACGGCTTCTAACGAGGTTTCAGAGAGCTTTCCACTCCAGTACTTGCGCACTCCATCGCTTAACCAGTTTTATGAATAGATACCTATGACAAAAATAAAAGATGTAAAGTTTGGTCTCAGAATCCAGTACCCTACTGCCTCTTTCCGTTTATACCTCGGTCAAAGAGCTGTGGCAAAAGGAAAAATCGGCCTAGCTCCGCTGATGTCCACCACAGACCATATAATGACTAGACCTTGCATAGCGCAAGGAAAAATGCGAACGCTTGCCTTCATCAGCTGGTACATGAATTTTGGTGTACAGTGACTCATGCTTTTTCATCCGCCAGCGTGGCCGGATTCAGAGTGAGTTTGTCACTGATAGCATTCGTTGAAGCCCTAGCGATTGTAGGTCGTTAGTACTGATCAGGTAGTCACCCTCCTCTTTTTTGGTGTACAGAGTTGTTGACACAAAATCCATTTTCCTCTGCACTGAGGTTAGGCCAATGCGACATCTAGTCGTTATATGATCTGTTATGTCCACTGCTTTAGTTAAAGATCTCTTTGGATAGCGTCAGTTGGAGGAGGTGAGTCTGGCTCGGTAACCAAGCTAGACTATCACGTTTTTCTTGTTTGGTCATGTCATTGTCCGATGTCAAATGGGCTCTATCTGTGGTTAGAGCTACCATTTAGAAGTTTTGTTAAGAAGAGTAAGGGACGAGAGTCAAACCAAGGATCTTGACCATTACATCAAATCTTCATTTCTTTTATCTTGTTTGGACTAGCTTCAACTTCTCCATTTGTTGCAAACTTTGGAAGATATATCTTTTCATCCCTTTTTAAAGCCAAAATATACAAAAAAAAAAGTGATGAAATATGCTTTATCTACTACTCGTAGTAAACCTGTAACAATATGAATACTTTTTGCCCTCTCTAATAAAAATATCCTTGATGTCGTTAACGGAAGGATAAGAATAGTGAGGCAGACTCTTTGGATCGGCAGAATTTGTTCGACCTTCTGTCCTTTGGGTGATCATGGAACTGCTGAAGACACTTTATTGAAATTTTGAGATCAGAGATAAACTGGATAAGGTCACGATTATTTGTATCTTATTGGCCGATAAAAAGGTGGATTGTGTGATATGTGCAAGTATAATATGAAAATCAACTAGAACATCGAGATGATCTAAACCCAAGTGAGTGTGTACACGTAGTCACATGAACAGGAAAGAAAACCAGAGCTTTTCGATATGAAATAGGTATGCTTTTTGAGTACAGTGTTTTGTGTCAGATGCATCATTTGTACATCCGTCTTTTTGAAGCGTGTATCCTCCCAAATTTTCAACGACCCAGTCCTCATCAATAATGAATGAGAAACAAGAGAGAATAAGAGAGCAAGTTAAATTGGTAAAGGCATTGTGTGCTTTTTTAAAAGAAAATGCCCATGTCAACCTCCAAGTCTCAGCGGATAGGTTCTCCATTATAACGGATAGAATGGTGGAAAACCAGAGGGGTCTTTGTGGATTGGAGAGCATTCTTTATTCTTGGTTTGAACGATGGGCCCAATAAGGATAGGTTTCCACTAGTTGGTCGAAAATAGCTGTAACTGAGAGAGAAAGGAAAACAAATAATCGGTTTGGAATGCCTTGATCCTGATTTAGAGAAGGGAATGGACTTGGAGAATAAACCTAGGATTATTTTTTCTTTATAATCCTCACATGTCATAAGGTTTGAACTGAAATGCCTGACTTTAGAATTGGCAAAAATTGCCAACTGAGAACGATCTCAGAACGGTCACCCTCCCAAATTCAATGCCAATCAATTTGATGTTTTAGGTCAAAAATATATTTTGTGCCATCGTCTTCGTATGGATTCATAACAGAAAAGCTATTATCAACAAGAGTGATGTCATTTCTTTGCGAAAAGTTCTTTTCTTTTCAACAAGGCAAAAAAGTCGGTTCAAATCGCTGAAAAAAACACTGCGCAAATTTGATTTTGTCGCGTGAGTTAACTCAAAACCCTTCATAGCCCTACATCACCGCGGACGATAATGCTGGCGATTGTAAAATTGAAGAAAGGGAATACAGGGCTAAAATGTACGAAATGCGCCTCCCTGATTTCGGGCAATCTGATTTGTTGAGGGAGAATTTAGACAAACATTTGACACAAAGACTGAATTTGTCCTTTTTATTTCAATTTGCCGGCTTGTTGAAGGAAACAATGTTCTGATATAGGTTCATAACAGAATTGCACCAAAAATGACATTTTATGAGTTTTGTAACACAACTCACTTGAATGCACATAAATCAGGGTGCTCCACCACAAATTTCCTTAAATTTCCTCTAATTCAATGGCTAATGCAAAAGAAAGTCGACATCCATGTTGGTCAATAGGGTTCCCAGCTCGGATTAAATTGATATCTAACGACATTTGATGGGGGCTTTGTTCACGAAGGTGTTTGGATATCTTCTAATTATGAAAAAATCAAATCCTTTAGGAATGCACGTGTAAAGGTCAAATTGAGGGCACAACTTTTATCATTTAATCCATTAGCACAAATCACCAAAGGAGCTAATCCAGCCGAACCAGAAAAGAAACTTCTGCCAGGGTGACCATTTCGGGAGCTATTGCTACGGAGTGGTTAGCTTAGCGCAGGTGCCTATCAAGAGAAGGGTCTCCGGTGGGATTCTCCTCTCCGACATTAATCAAGGCAATCTTTAGAGACTAACCACTCCCACAGACAAAGAACTAGTCTGTTAACGCCCATCGGAATAAAGAATGGACAATGCAATGGCTGGCCGGCCGAGGTTCAAGCCTCCGAGCCTAGCACCACTAGCACAGATAAAACGGACAATTGAGTTACTTTGAGGGTGATATTGTGTTCAAAAAAAACCCTAGTGGTGAAGCTAAAAATTTCATTACTTATTTTTACCTAAGGGCCATGAAAAGAAAATACTAATTTGAAGCTACAAACCAGAATGACGTCAGCAAAGAAATCCAAAGAAAGTTCCTTTAACAGTTTTTCTTTAAAATTTCAAAAATTGACAATTTATCTGCTATTCATTAATTATGCAAAGTGCTCTTTGTTCGTCGTCTACTTCCATAATCTACAACTGAAAGTGATTAATAAGCTATTTTGTTCTTTGAAGTAATTAGAATGGCTTCAGATCCCTACATTTTAACTCGTATATTGTCCTGGTTTTTAAGTTTTTTTTCACGGACACTGCAGCTCCTTTTTGCCTACCTATCCCCGATCCAGAGGTTTCACAATCTACTTATGAGGTAAAAACCTTGAATTACGGTTTATAGCCCCCTTACGCTGCACGAAATATGTTTTACGTTCTGCACTTCAGAGGGCGCTTTGTCACTCAGTCCTACCAAATAAAGAGCCGATTGGGCGGATTCATTAATTTGAATTATATTTTGTTTGTGTTGTTTTTCGCGAATTATATCAAATTCTTATGTATAATTTGTGACCCGGGTCACATAATGTCCGGAAAAGAAATCGCTTTCAAGGCAAGCCACCGGTAGTTCATTTAGCAATCTACCGTGCTTCTTCCCGTTTGGTTTCGGCTGTCTGACGTTGCAAATAGGGGCCCTTATTAAGTTCAAGTTGCACCTCCCAAGGATCTTAAAACGTTTTGCTTCTCTCTCTCTATTGACTAGTATTTGCGACCTTGATTGAGAAACACAGTAAGGAGAACAAGGTCAGTCTTAAACAAATGATGAAAACACTCTTGAAATATCAAAGGTTACCTGGGTCTTCTGAATACGTCTCGGCTGAGCCAGAGTCCATGTTCTCCTTCTTCATTCGAACGTCCGAGAGGTCCATTACTGCATTTCGTTTCACTCCATCCTGGAAGTCGATCGTCTTCTTTTTGAGCCGAATATCTGAGAGAGGCACAATATGAGGCGATTCCTCCATGAAGTCCTTCTTAATTCGAATATCCGACAACAACGGCCTAAAGCCGTACACTGGCCGATACCCCATCTCAGGTAACGTCTTCTTGATGCGGACCGCGGAAAGCGGTACGCTGTCCGTGAAAAAGTTACGCTTCCGTAATCTGATGTCCGACAAGGGGAATTTGTAGTCGGTGGCTCGACGTATCCGGATGGCCGAAAGCGGGTTCGAGTGAAACTGAGCGGACTTCTTCATTCGGATATCTGTCATGATTGGTCGACGATCGTCCTCGAAGTAGGCGGGCTCCTCTGGGGCGCGCTTCTTCATGACCCGCGAGACTAGTCTGTCAATGTAATTTTTATACAGGGATCGAATCTTTGGATTAACATCCTGGAATGAGAAGCGCCCGAATGAAAGAAAGACATTTCGTAGATTTAGGAAGGGTGGGGGGGGTATTAATAAACCTCTACAAAAGTGGACAGACAGGCTAACGATGAGAATGAGCATTTGTGGTCTTGGTCAAGACAAGATGTTTTCATTCCCACTAGTTGAGCCCTGTGTTATACAGAAAGGGGGAAAACAGTCTCAACTCCATTTTGCATTTTTGGCCAAAAGTGATCAAAAAAGGGTCAATTGTCTATGATTTGGGCCATCGTATTTTGTAGCTGCTGTGTCGTACATCCGCCTTGGCCGCATTTTTGGCCAAAAGTGATCAAAAAAGGGTCAATTGTCTATGATTTGGGCCATCGTATTTTGTAGTTGTCTAGTGTAGATGATGGATACGCTAGCCATCTAGATTGCAAAGCCTATATGTAATGTGTTTGGCTCTTGGTTGCAGCATTTACAATAGGCAACCATTTATAAGTTTGATATTCTGCTGCAAGTGGCTATTTGATAGCTGCATCACATTTGTGCTTTTCAGTTGTCACCCATTGGTTTTACACAATGGTCTTCCTGGGTTGATATAAATTTGGAGGCAAATGTGCCAATTGCTCTTTTTACATAGTGTTACATAAATCTTATATGAAATAGGACACCATAGGAACGCAATTGTTTCTTTTGCGGTTTTGTTCATTATGCTTTGCAAAGAAGTTTATTCAGCAATTATACATTGCTTTTGCCATGAACCACTGGAATATGGACAGGAATACCAAGGTCAATAATTGACATTTTGAAATTAAATCAACTTAGTATTTTTATTTATAGCTTAATCCCATGACTCAGTTAAATATTAGGCCCACTCAAAACCCATTGATAGCTCTTTACAGAATGAATTGGGTAGCCCTCTTCTGGTTATTGATTACAAAAAGAAGACCATGCATGCTTTGTTATCTTTTGCACTTAGAGAGGGCATAACTTTTGATCCTGTAGTTTGACCATCTTGGTAAAATTTTACATAAGGTTTGTTGAATTCCCCCTAATTTTGTTAAAAATGGAATTTCATTGAGATTTGTCATTTTTGCCTTGAGCTGCAGTGTTATGGTTCCACCCTGTATAGTAGGTATAAAACCCAAGATTTGAGGGTGCAATTTTTTGATTAAAATTGTTAAACAGATTTGTTGAACCTTGCTTTTTTGGGGCATTCATAGCTGTCATCAGATTAAAACAAAAAGATCAAATTCCGCTGATTAGAATCAGAGTTCCACTCAAATTCCTAACCTGTCCGTCCACTTGGCAGAGGTTCTGTGTGAAAAAAAAATTAAAGGATGTAAAAAACGGATCTTTATTGACCTTTTGCGTCAGGATGGATAGAGCAAAATCCAATGTGTCGGGATAACGATGAGGCTGAAAACAGAGAAACCGACGGATCTTGTAGATCAACATGCTTTAACAATGATTATGCCATGACGAAAAATTGGCACTAGTGAGCAACATTGTCAAAAAGAGGTCGATTGGTTGTTTGTCGTAGTTTAAACCGTCATTATACAAAAAACTGGAGAGGCAGGAAAATATTTAGTGTCTCGTTTAAAAATTCAAGGACAAAAACATGCCATTATAAGAGCGAAATTGATTCAACAATGCGTTATCAGTTAGTTTTGAAAGCAATGTCAATCCAAGGCCCCGTCATGAAAGTGCCATATTGAGTTCACTTTTAAATGTCTATATTATGGACTTTTATTATGAACCTATCCCTTTTCATAAATCCATTGGGAACAACCCTTGCACGAGGAGATCAAGCGATAGTGCATATTATCGTAAAGAATATTTGGTGAATGGTCATAAAACTCTAACCCGTGATGTTCTACAGTAAAATGAATTTCTTATTACGAAGTATTAACACTTGCTTCTTTATCAAAGCTTAAAAACCATCATGATATGAAGTGGTCGGATTAGTTTGACCTTTTGATTTTTTTTCTAATCTCCACGAGTACAAATATACAGATTTTGAGAAAATACGGAACTCCTTGGACATTGCATGTCATGTCATATCAAGATATACATTTTAGGATAGTTCATGTCGTAAGAACCATGTCATAACAAAATATTCAAGAGCATTTAAGAAACGTACATTTTCTTTTACATTTGAATGGGCTTTTCATTTATTCAGTTCAATCTTGTAACTGTAAGTACACGACAATTTTTGTCATGTAAGTCTTTGGACGAATCTGGACTTGGACACTTTGACTTTGAAGGAACTAAAATATCTTCCTCTTCTAGTTTCTGGTTTACTGAGACATCTGTTTAGTCGGAATTTGGAATTGAAAGTCAAATCTCGAAATGATTTTTCTCACTTGAGGCCATGATTTACTATCTTAAAACCTCGTTTATCACGTATCTCGTTTAAGCTTTTAAGTTGATTGTCCAATGTGGGGAGACAAGAGACTAAATTGGTTTAATCCGATTACATTCAATGCCACTTTTTTATGGTTCCAATGCAAAAAAAACATGAACGAAAAGAAAATCAAATGGTCTTACCGAGTTCTCCTCCAAGTAACGTAGAACCCAATCCAATTGATCCGCTTGTGGAAGTTGGCTCAGACTTGTGATCAAGGCCTCGGGGTTTTGAAGCGAAGGCTGGAACAGATTGGCAAGCACCACAACAAAGGCCAAGGAGCCGATCCATGAGCTCTTCATGTCTTGTCAAACGGTCCTGGAAATCTAATCTGAAATGCAAATGGAACTTGAAACATCCCTCGGGAATGAAGCGATATACGGACTTGTGTACTTGTTGGTTTTAGTGGGTGGTTTTGGAGCGATGACTGGACTTTGATGGTTGGATCTGGTCTCACCTTGAACTCGATCCCAACTGAAAGGTGTTTTGAGACGGCATTGAAGCGACGGCTTTTCCCTCACTCGTTGAAGAAGCGGGCCTTTCTACTTACCCACTTCAGTACTTACTCACCACGTGAATGTACCGTGGACATTGTGCATTACATACCATACTCCTTAGTTAGAGCTCTAGCTCCGCCTGAGACGAACCGGAGGAAGGCCTGGATTCGTCGAAAACCCGGAAGACTCACAAGTTCTGTGACGGAACCCACTTACCCTATTCAGTCAAGTATGAATAGGCTATCTAAGGGATGAAAATGTCACTGATGATTAGGGGTCGGAAAAATAGTTTGTGCTTTTGGTCATAATCGTTTTTCTTCAGGTTATGAAAATCAGCCAAGATAAGTTCCGAAAACGTAAAAAATAATAAAAAAATATGGTTTTATCTCCTTGGATATTCAAAAAGCTACGATGGTTATTAAGGCAAGAAATGCTTGATTATTGTTCTTTACAATCTTCTTGCTCTTTACATAAACGGAAAATTGAATTCCAATGTAGACTCATATCTATGACTTCTAAGTAAAGTCTTATTTTGAAGCATTCCGATGTCATGGTCCAACACAAAGTAGATGAATGGTCTCAAAAATCAAAACCATCATTATGTGAGAAGCTGAGGCAGTTGGGTTAAAAAAAGACATACAATATAGTACATGGAAAAAGTAAAATACCCCTTCAGTTACCTGTCAATGCAAAAATGCATGCATTTTTAGGAAAAGTAAAGGAGTTCATTAAAAATGGTAACATAACAAATGCAAAATGAATGTAAATGTTTCGCCCTTCCGTTTTTTGGGTATACTAGTGTGTAAAAGCCGTTATATGGAATCTACTGTACAGGGTGGATAGATACCAAGGGCTACTCTTTATGCCTTTTAAAAAATCCCTCCCCCGCCCTCAAACAATTGCTTGATCCTATCAAGTCTCAAATTTTCATCGAAAGGGATTATTGAAAAACCTGACACCATATCATGAATGAGCGATGGTAAACACCTGAATTTTTGCCATCTGCAGAATGATTCCCGTGATCCCAGATCTTTTCCCTCAGTCTGGACTTTTGAAAAGGGATTCGCCGTTCTTGCTTGAAGTAGGATGGACACCAAAAGGCTGAACCACTTCCCTAGGCTTTCTTGCCGGTCTTCAGCATGACCTTAATTTTGGTTCTGACATCAAGACTGCACTCACTTGCATTTTCTAATGCTGTTTTGGTGACAAACGGTGGGACGAGTAGCAGGGGTGGGATGGTAGTACATTGGTCAATCAAACAAAACAGACAATTATCCCTTGGACATAATAGCAGGATTGGGGTGATCTCAAAGGGCGATAGAATATCGACTTGCTTAAATCTCAATTATAAACTATAAAATTTAAATGCTTCAACAAGCCCCCGAGAATCCATGCTAGTTAAAGCACTGACGTCCAACTCTCTTCTTTCTTGGGCTCTTTTATTGTTCAATTTGCTGCCTTCAAATATTCGTAGGGCGTATGTAGGCGTTGATCCAGTAGCAGGATTGAAGTCAGGCTTGGACTAGAGCCACTATAATAGAAGATACGCGCATGAGATTTTTGGTCCCAAAACGTCGTTTCCATTGTACTGTGGTTCTTCAGTTCACCCCCAAGGCGGCTTTTCCTGTGTTATGTATTTACTTCATTGTTGTAAAACGTAGCAAGAAAATGAATTGTGTGCATTTAAAAAACAAATCTATAATCTTTAAGGCCTTTAAAATGACAAATTAGTCGGGCCGGAAGGTTGACAATCTCTGATAACGCAACCCTGCTTCCGGCTGTGTTAACAGGGATGCCAAAATGTGCGCCTACAATATTTGTCATAGCAAATGTCAAGACTTAGTTTCTAATTC